>NC_142520.1:12272200-12432200 GCF_964205215.1 Stylophora pistillata
GCATGCGTTTCACAGCGCATCGATGATAGTTAGAATATTTCTCATGATTACTGTAACGAATGAAAAGGAAGAACCACGAGGATCTAGAATTGAAGGTGAAAAATCTCCGCAAAGTGATAGCAGACAGTGTACAGCAATTGTTGTGACAGCCTCTAGCTTGCTAGCAGGCCATAGTTTGCGTCTACAAGCGCGAGACTCAGCGCGGCGAATATTCGGTCGCCATTTGAAAGCGCGGGGAAGGGAGTAAGTGGAAAAAAACGCCTGCCCGAAACCCATCATTTCTCACCAACCGCACCTTATACTCTACATGGTATCCCCGACATGTCACGCATTCTTGAAGGAAGAATAAGATGGAATGAAATGGAACCTCGTGTCTAAAACTTACGAACGTGTCATACTGCCAAAATAAAGTATTCACGTGTCAGGGGTGATCGCGGACGGTACGGCCCAGTGACACCAAATTAAGCGGTAAAAAATTTAAAATCGACAAATAAACTGGAAAACGAGGAGTGTATAAACAGGCTAGTCTTTCGATAGGGAAACACCAACATTTCAACGAAAATTAATTTTTGATCCTCATAATAAAGGAGTACAGAGGCCTTGAGTTTCACGACATAGTGAACAAAACTTTGTACGAGTTAAGTAGTGAACTTGGTTTTCAGTTGACGCATTTATCTAAGTTATCCTACAGAAATCTACAGGCCATGAGGTCGCAAGTTAAGAAGCAATTATCGCTTTTTCAAATATTGAAAGTCTGTAGCAAACGCTGCACTCAAGCTTCACCAGTGCTGTACAAACACCTCCTTGGACAAGTTGGTTGGCAATAATACAATTTAAGAGGAAATCCGTACAAAAATCAAACATTGCTTTGCAAAGTTAAAAAACTACAATTTGCTGTTCTTTTGCATACAAGTATCCTTTAGAAAGTATGCAATTGCTGAAGTTTTTTCCTTGAAAACATTATTTGTTTCACAAAAACGTAAACGCTTCGTTTTCAGTCCCAGGATCGATTTGGTGACACCGAACAGGTTTAAAAAGGTCATGATTCGCTCGACACGCGTATTAAAACAATTGTGCTATAAAAAGCTATCATAGTTCCAAGTGGTTGTACAACTTCTCACAGTCTAAACACCGCGATTTCATAAAGATTATATCAATCCCAGTATTCAAGAGAAGTCAAAAGTTTATGGCTCTCCCGTGTTGCGTAAAAAGGTAGACGAAAAACAATGCCAAGTTTGAGTATGTGCCTTTGTTCAGAATTTCGTAAGATTGCAAATTGCAATTATACTAGAGTTGATGATCTTTCAAAATATGTGAGTTTGGGGAAATAAGTTTGGGATTTTTAGAATTTGTTTGAAAATCGTGAAGAAAGACATAAAATCACGCCATCTTGTTGTGTACATGTGATCAGCAAGACATTGATAGAGTAAAAATTACCACGACTCCGATGCATATAGCAAAGTAAATATAATAACCTTAGCTCAAATATTATATTCTTAGCTGTCCGCAACAGTCCAAAGTTTTTTTTCTGTTTTGTCGTTTTCTCCATTCTGCGGTCTCTGTAAGTCTGACATCGGCACCGTCGCTTTATGTCGCGCCTCGATCAAAACAGCCGCTCCTGAAAACGTCTAAGCTTTGCAATTTGTGTTCCTTGTGCGCTTGATACGACGTGTCGGTGTTCTTAGCGACAACATTCATTAAAACACTGATCGAGCCAACTATGTAATTAAAGCTTACGTTCAGACTGTATGGAAATTCGTTTCGCTGAATTTGTTCATTGCGGGGGGGGGGGGGGGGGGGAGGAAGTATGCGATCTCCCCCTATAATTCGTTACTTTGAGGCTGGAGATTTCTCTTTAGATCGCTAATAACTATTTTACCACGAGTTTATCGTTCTCGTTACTTACTTCTGAAGAATCGATCACGTCAATTTTATGTAATTGAATTAACCTTACTAGTGCGTGTTTATTTCCAACGAGAACTAAATAACGATTATAGATTTAAGAAAGACAATACCTTCGGTGTTCCTGCCCCTGAGGAAATGAGGGAAGTTTTTTGCTCTTTCGGGAGTATAGTCGGCAGTCCATGTTCGTTAACTTATCATATTATAATGTCGCGCTATGCAAATTACGTAGGGTAGTTCTGTCAAATAAAACCATCGTGACCTCCTTCCTGTTTTGAACTCATTGATTGAAAACTTCTGGACAACGATCGTCAAAAACAAAAGAGACGAGACATATGGCAAAAAAACCCAATCTTGGCAATCGAGGACTCAGGGACTCGGGGACTCTGGGACTCTGGGACTCTGGGACGCGCAGGGACTCAGTGACGTGATAAACAAACAACTCCTGATTCTGTAAAGTATAATTTTCGGTGGCTTTGAGAAATGTATTACACTTCCGAAACAGGTAGACTTCTTTTCCAGAGACGTGCCTAATGTTAACGACAAAAGGGGTTCTTTTTTGGTCAAGTGACTCAACATTCTTTCGCATTTCTTTGCCCGCGCTTTTGTTGCCTGTTGTAATTTATCCGCTTTCGTTTAGTAATACAACCTGTTTCGTAATATTTCTTTTCCGGAAATCAGTGCGAACTAATTACAACAGACGAAACTAAGGTGTCTACCTTCCATGATCTGATGCGAATCGCAAGGAATAATTATAAGTGAGAGTGTTTACAATTCATTCCTGAAGAAGAATTGCGGATTCAGTACAAGGACGATGAGGATACTTTCGTAACGAAGTAATCGCAACTTGCGTCCTTTGTTATAAGCTCGCATCAATCTTCCAGAAAAAAAAGTAAAATAAATTGTTAACACTCTAATTTATTAATTCTTCATCAAGAATAAATTGTAAACGCTGGAGTTGTACTGTATCCGCAATTCTTGATCACGAATTAATTGTAGACGCTCTAATTTATTCCCTACGATTCGCATCATATTATCTAAGGTAGACACCTCAGTTTTGTTCTTTGTTACTAACGACAACTGTTACGCACGTCTCCAGAAAAAAAAAAAAAAAAAAAAAAAAAAAATGGCAGTGCCTGTTTCGGTAGTATAAAACCTTTCTCGAGACCATCAAAAATTACACTTTACAAATCAATGCAAAAATCGGGTGCTGTTTGTTTATTACGTCTCCGAGTCCCCGCGTGATAATAATAATAATCATCATCATCATCATCATCATCATAATGAGAAACGAAAAAAGAAATTAGACAGGAAGAATATGAAATATCTCATTTGCTCCTTTACCTAGTGACACCATCGCCCTTTTAACGGCTTAAATGGCAAAACGTTCACGATAATGATAATAATAGCAGTACTAATGATGCCTGCTACAAAATGGGAGTTTCTGGATCATGTACTCCTACAACGATGCAGTTAACCGGAACAAGAACCGGGAGAGGAGAAGGAAAAGGAGAGGCAGAGAAGAAGGGAAATTGACGAAAAAGTGAAAATCTATGAAGACATGTCGGAGGGGGAATTTGAAGCGCACGTCTACAAGGTGTTGACGGAAGCAGCCAAACAACAAGCGGAAGAGGAAGAAGCCAAGATTCGCATTGTCAAGTTTTTGGTCGAAAAACTTCGAGAAACCGAGGCGACACTGGAAGTCATCAAAATGTCCGTGGCGATACTTGTAAAAAAACAAGAAATGGGCAGGTTTTAAAATAAAAGTTGTTTAATATGTATGGTTTACACGTTTCTCTGGTATCCGCATGGCAATTTCCGCTCTAATATAGCTACAAATAGTTTATAATATTCTTTGGTATCCGTAAGGAAAACTTGCGTCACTTTCCGCTCTAATATATCTAAAAATGATTTACACTATTCTTTGGTGTCCGTAAGGAAAACTCACGTAACTTCCAGGCTCTATCAACCTTTTATCAAATACTAGTTGGTAAGTTTTTATTTGCGGTTCCGTGCGAATTTTCTTTTCTACGGGATCTCTTACAAAACGCACCGGGTTGTACACGTGGGTGACTGCGTGATGATGATCTATGAGCTCTTGCAACACGTTGTCGTTTAGAACTTGAAAATTAAGTTGTTGCCTACCCATCGTATTTAACGAAAACCCTTTCACTTTGGTACACACATGTCAGAGTCGCGTGCGATACCCGTAATTTTTGCCACCTGCAGTCACAAATTCCTCGATCCAGTCCCCCTCGTTCAGTTCATTTGTCATATCGCCGAAATGATCGCCTAGCGGAATTTCGGCCAAACCGGGTTTCCAACTTGCTGTTGTACTCTTGCTGTTGTACTCTTTATAGCGATTCGTATAGTTTTAAATGCGCTAACGCCGTGGTAAACGCTGCGATGAAAATATTTGTGGTCATACCTTTGAGAGGATCCTTTGAATCTCGCTGATGCACGATTTCCACAATTTGAGGCGAAAAAATTCTTACTTCTTGTACGTGCACTAACGGGTCGTCCAACATGTCAAGCAGTCCTCAGGCTTCGGTAATTTGGCAGTTTTGCGACTTGTTGGTCTGCTGTCCGAATTTTCACCAAAACGAATTTAACATCAGTTTGGCAACTGCTTTATACCCTGGGCTTTTCGTGATCTTGGCCGCGTCTAAACAAATTCCCTCTTTTCTCTCGTATTCACTCACACATCGCATGCGATCATTTTCGTCTCGGCACTAGGAAGGGTAACCAGCGCCCTCTTGTTTTATTTTGAGCCAAGTGTCGACGTACGGCGCAAACAATCCTTCCTGAGATTCTTCAAAGTGCCACACTTCGTGAATGCGAAGCACGCGATACCCCAGAGACACAGCTTTTTCCAGTTCTGGCGAACACCAAGTACCTCGCAAGGTGCGTTCGGCGTCCGTCTGAGCGCACTCGTAAGATTTTTCCAGCAGCGGTTTACCACTTTCTTCTTCAACGCACTTGGTGCATAAGGGAAACGTCAGCTTGTACGAACCAGAGCCCATATTGTGTCTCTGCGGTAACACGGTGTGAAACAACTGAGCGGGAGGTGACACGTCCACTTTCAATGGACCAAAATAGGCTGAGGGATCTTGATTTTCGGGCTAGTACAAGATGACGGGGTGCCCTACAGGGTACACGCCATTCTTGTATACCCACGGGTATTCGCTTGTCACGTCGGCGTATCGTATCTGTTCATCGCCTGTGACCCGATGATAGAGCAAAACGGCACCAGTACGCCCACCAAAAAATGCCTCGCGCGGTTCTAACGGTTCCACCAGATGTAAATCTGCGACAAAGTCACGGCACTCCCCAACTTGCTTTTTAAGATCGGAAAACTCGCATTCCCACATTTCCACGACCGTGTACCCGGCGTCACGCAACGCTTTCACTTTTTAAACCGTCTGAGGCCTTAACGCTTCCACGTTTAAATCCATGGTACAGCGAGAGACTTGTTTTCTATCGGGAAAGCAGGT
The DNA here is from genome assembly GCF_964205215.1 of Stylophora pistillata. NCBI lineage: Eukaryota > Metazoa > Cnidaria > Anthozoa > Scleractinia > Pocilloporidae > Stylophora > Stylophora pistillata. The sequence goes on from NC_142520.1 coordinate 12,277,597, forward strand.
ACGGCATCCGTGGTACAAACACCCTTGAAACTCGAAACAGGTGCGCGATTCTTGGTGATATCCGTCTACGTGATAGGCGTGACCAGCCAAACGTAAGCCCACTTCACCGCCATCTCTTCCGTGACGTATGCAAATTCCACGCCGCTTCTCTTCCCACAACAACCACTCTAAAGATTTCAAAGAATGCGGTGGACGAGCCCCATGCCAACCACTACACGGTTCTAAGGCGATGCTATCTTCCTCCATGACTCGTTTGCGCCAGTAGCGATTGCACGCTTGAGCGATGGTCACGCATTTTTCGAGCGGGTCAAAGCCAGCGACCGCGCGAAATTCGGCCACAAATTTTTGACATCCGGCTTTCAATAATTTAACATCCGAACCGCAATATTCGATCAACTCACGTTTTAGATCGTACACGGCAGGCGGTTGACAACGGGCAGATTCTTCTCTGTACCACTCCTCAAACTCGGTCACTTTTTTCTCTGACATGGACGCGGGTCGAAATGAATGCGATCAGGTAAGGCACCCACATATTCCGCATGGTTGGGAGTGTGAAAAGCGTGTGGGAAAAACCCTCTCTTTAATTCTTCGATTCCAAACGTGCTGGAAAATTGGGCGAGCGAAGATGGAATGAAACAGAAGGAATCTTTAAATTGCACTCTTGCATATGATAGAGACAACTGTTTCGTTCCGTTAGGGATCATGAATTCAAATCTCCGGTGTTCTTTTAAGAGTTGTGCTTGTAAAAAAAACACTATCGTATCCTTTGAGCTTGTGAAATATGCATATGACGTCACGGCTATTTTCTTTAGGAATCGGGTGGGTGACCGTGCCGTAGAACAGGGTATCTAAAAATTCCAAAAATTCCCCAGTGCATTCTGGACCGTAAAAGGTGTGGCACTCGTCCGAGTCCCCCTTTTCGGCGCGCACTAAGATGGGGACATGGGTACCGTCAGACTCGATCATCGCTTCAAAATCGGCGTTGACAAAAGTGGGTGGGTCTATGTAAGGGCTAACATCGGGATTTTGTCGCTTCTGTTTTTTGTACAGGTCTTTGGGTTTTTTCACGGGCTCGTCTTCCTCTGCTTCCACGCTTTGGATGTAACACTGATGCGATGTCAAATCATGACATCTTCTCTGCATGCGCGACATCGCCCGGTATAACATTCATGCGGGTCGTCAGAAGGCGTGTATTCTGTGCAACACAGCTCGCAACGCACCCAGCTAGCGCAAATACCTTCCGTAAGATGGTAGGCCACAAATCTCTCATCGTAAAAATGGCGATGTGGAAACGTGGGATTTCGTCCTGTGTGAGTTAGTTCAGGCAAATTTTTGCTTCTAAAGCTCCTCTCACGGACCTACCTTACCCTGCAGGAGATCTTTTATATCCTTACACAGGCTGAGTATCTAATGGCATATCAACAAAATGCGTCTAAGTTTTCGTAATACTGTCCAGGGGGCATGATACTGAGACAAACATCTCTACAATATAACTGATGAAGTTTTTGTTTGCTAAATCATTTTTCGCCGTAGACTAAATTCCATTTTCAAAATTTTCAAAGTAGTCTGTTTGAAACAGCTTCCTGGAGTTTCGACAAGCAAAGTTATTGCTTAGGTATAGGGTATTTCTCAAATGAAGGAAACGATAACGGAAATAAATAATTCTCATACTAGCTTGATGATGTTCGTCTGTATGGCACTTTTGTGGTGCGCGTAGTACTGAGAAGATAGATACTTTAAACAAGCGAATTCTTAGAGTTATCTTGCAGGATTATAATTCTCCCTATGACTCTCTACTTAGCAAAGTTAACTCCAAATCTCTGTATAAAAGACGTCTTTAGACTTTCTTAATTATATTGTACAAGAGCTTGTTTTTTAACTGCTATCCAGGCTATCTAAGGAGTATGTTTAGTTTCCGGTCTGTATCCTTTAATCTACGTTGAAATTATATTTTGTCTCTACAGTCTACAAAAACTACTACTTATGGTCTTCACTCCTTTTCATGTATGGCTTCAAAACTATGCAACTATCTTCCGGACTCTTTTCGAACGTCTGACTTTTCTGATTTCAAGCGCAAGACTCTACAGTATGACTCTTTCTCATTGTTAAATCTTAGACTGTTACAATTTTACATTTTACATTTTAGTAGTATTTAGACTTATACTTGTAACTCGAAGATACTAGCTTATCCTTTAGCTACTCCAAATTCAAGATTAAATAAAGTATATGTATGTATGTATGGCTTAGTTCTCTTGAGAGTTGAAGACTCTAACGTAAATGAAGGAAATATTACTGGTGGTTTTCCTCATTGATCAAAAACATGTGAAGGTGTTTCCATGTAAAAATCATAATAATCGAGACGTTTTTCTTTGTGTTCCGCATTGTTAGGGATACCTTTGTTTCTTCCGTTCATGAAACGATTCGAATGAATACTCTGTTATTTTAAGACATGGAGATATAACTGAAGTCAAACACTTTTGAACCACCTGCTGTTAAAAGCTACGATGATATGAAGTGCTACTCAGTGTTTTCGTACTCATTCCATTTGCTATAGCTAACGCAATCAGTATTTTTACGAATCTAATGGTTTTAGAGACTCAAATAAAAACTGCAACAGATAAATCTTGAGCATCAAAAACCTTTAGATATAACTACATTATTTGATTTTCTCTCCTCAAGTTACAAAAGTCTGAGTGTCTCTTATTCATTGCCATCCGAATAATTCATCAGTGTTTCTCTGCAAGCTTGATTTGAATTGCTGGTTAATAACAACCAGGTAAAATATTTCTTTCCCTCCAAAAGATAGTTTTTATTGCGTATTTCTGATTGTTTAATGATGAAATTGATCGGAATAAATATTGTAAAAATTCAAAACTTAGGAAACGTCGCGGAAAAGTTTCAACCAAAATACCCCAAATGAAGTTCCCGCACACGATCGAGTTTGTTCCAACTCGTTTTGAAAGTTTCTAAATTTTTTAGCGCTTTGTAAAACCGTGGTTTCCTTCTTCATCATTTCTAATTAGTTACTCTTATTGACAATAGCAATTTTTTTTTCACTTAAACTTCGGGCCATTGCTTTCCTGCAACTCCAGATTTGCAGGCTTCGGAGTTGCCAAAGTCTACATTCTCATCTAACCCACACAAAAGAATGTCAAACTTAACTCACCATGGTTTGCAACTGTTAAGGTGTAGAACCAACCTCCAAACAAAAAAAGAAGAAATACGAAAGCGAGCATCGGGCAGCGACGGCGGACCATCTTCAGAGTATTGTTAAAAAAAAAAAAAAAAAAAAAAAAAAAAAAAAAAAAAAACCTTCTTAACCCACTATCACGGTAGTTTGCTTTTTAAAAATATTTTCAATAAAGTGAGTAAAATGTAGCAACCATCAGTTGCCCATCTCTGGCACTGCTAGGTTCTTGAACAGCGAAGTTTTATTCTTACCGTCATTTATTATTAATCAAAATTAGGCGGGATAATAAGATTCATAACCGTTTCATGTTTACTATCTTCTTCAAACATCATTTGTACAGGAAATGTGCCCATTACAAGCCTCTTGTTTTGTGGAATTTTAAAAGAGAAATTTCTCTGAAACATTGATCAAAACGAAATGAAAGAACGACGGAAAAAAGAAAGCAAAAAGAAGAAGAGAAAAATCCAGATACTAACTAGGGATGATTATTTTTAATGTTACTCATTAACTTCCCTTGGGGTACGTAGATTCTTAGCCATTGGAGCCAATTTTGACTAATGTAAGTCTTTTGTATTCTATGTCAAAACAATTCCACAATTGAAAAAAACTCCTTCAATAAAAACACATAAGCCACTACCGGGTTTGGTGTTTTCCCATTCAATGACTTGGCATTTGGGGGTAGAATGATTATTTCAACATTCAATAAAGAAAAAGTTCTGAAACGTCACGCAATCTGAACTAGGTCCCAAAAGTATTCTTTTTGGATCTTTTCCCAAGCTATTTTTATCGCCAATAAAGGAAATAGGTTACATTGATTTTAACAGGCGAAAATGAGTCTGTTTAAACGACAGCGGTGCGTAACAGTTAAAAAACAAATTACTGTCATGTCAGCCAAGCTTTTAGAATATTCATCACGATTATTATCATAATGAAGTGTACACAAACTCATTATTTTTATTAAGTTCTTACGCAAGTTTGCAAGTTTTGTGGACAAATAAACCATTGGCTAAGTGAAGAAAGAACAACCTTACATGCCAGAAGGACATCAACTTAAGATCACAAACGTTTCTTTTCTAAATTACTCCATCTTGAAGAAGGGGGTGGATCACTATCCGTTTCTGGGGATGGAAAACGATGGAAAAAAAGAACATTTTAGAAGAGAGGAGTTTGACAGCTGTAAAATCCCGTTAACGCCCCTAGTGTTATAAAATACGATCCCATTCCGGCTGTATTATTTTGTCAGACAGTTTGAGACACTTCTTGTAAATAATCAATGTGATCTCGAGACAATTTTCATCTTTCAACGCACGGCAAAACCAAAAGTACTAACATTTTAATCCAACATCAGATGTTATTAATGCAAACAATAAAAAACTAAGATTTAGCCCTTTTTTGCGACGCAATATCCCAAGTCTGATTCACGCTAGTGATAAGAACTTGTAGAATAAACGTTAACGACATAAGAGGATTATTTTGTTGTTAAAATGTGTGGTGTAAACCCGTGGGCATAACGACGACACAATGAAACAAGCTCTATGAATAAACAGGCTAGCGCTGAGCTGTACATGATAACATCACTGATTAGCACACTTATTTGGTTCGCCAGTTTTGGAAATTTCCTTCGGTTCTGGCTTCACCCGCTTGCGCTCAACAGCCGGCGGGGCTTCGCCACATGTGGTTAATTCACCAAGAACAGCCTTCGGAACTCAAATGGTCCATTCCTTTTCTCTTTTAAGATTTTCGTCCTTGCACGTGTTATGATATTGCAAATTACGGCGCTTAGCATGCCTACAAACCTTTGGTTGGTTCTTCTTTTACTACCTGCCTGCTCGTTTATTCCGAAATTTCACTTTAATTGATTAACGAACAAATGCCAGACACAGCACAAATTGGCAGATACCGTGACAGCCTTGAATCAGCTCCATGCTCTATACTCTGTTGTAGTTCATCACTAAATTTTCTTTGATTCTTATTGGTTTAAATTGATCTCGTGACGCGATAGTGTTCGTCCATGGAAAAACACTATCAACCCATAGTGCCCGGCCGCGGAAAATACCTGGATGGATAGTACCCGGCCGCGGAAAATACCCGGATGGATATTACCCTTCCGCGGAAAATACCCGGATGGATAGTACTCATCCGTGAACAATTTTGAATGGTTTGACGGCCGGGATTTTGGGGAGATCGGAAAAACAGTGACTTTTCAAGTCTGACATGTATAACGTATTATTTAGCCAATATACAGTTGCGAATTAGGACATTTATGACAAGCTGTACGTATGAATAAATATTTGATTGATCTGCGTTTACTAGGTTTTGACTGTTTTTCAAGTGGCGCACAGAAGAAAATTTAGAGGTGAACAATAAAGACAAAAGAGTGTTTGTCTCAGAACTATCGGTCTGATAGTTCCACGACAGAAACACTCTATTGTTTAAATAGAGCACGTCTTTCAACCGACAATAACGCGCATTGTATCCAGTCTCTATCATAATTACAAATATTACCCAAATTTTTTTGGCATATTTTTCGGAAAACAGTAGGGTCTTAGTTTTACGTTCCAATTCTTCTCGTTTTCCCGCATATTTTCATAGCACCCTATCCTCGGGTATTGATGGTATGTCCAACTTTGATTTTAAGCGTCCCTGTCTGAGAAAGTGTTCCAAGAGCCAAAAGTGGTGGTCCACCTGAAACTTGGCAAAAAAGTCAGGTGTGATAAGATATTTCAAAAGCCATTTTGGCTTTTGAAAATGGAATTTTTGAGCATAATTCCTGCTATGAAAAGACAAAAGCCTTGACATAAAGCCTTTATTTTGTATTTGGTGTGTGAAAATAAAATATTAAAGCCAAATCAATGTCATCGTCTAGAAATACCAGCTGGACTCATAGCTTATAATTACTCTAAGAAGGCCACTGACTAGTACTGTAAACACCCAGCGGTTTATCAAAATAAAGGTAATTTTTTTTTCCTATGAAAACCTAGTACCCATCATAGAGTACAAATGATGATGTTCTGACCTAGAAGAGCTGGATGACAAAAAATTATTGTCGCTGTTTAAATTAAAAATTCCACACGAGACGCGAGATGATGCCAATAGGGACCGCCATTTTGGACGGAGAGTATCAGGACTGGGCCGAGTTTCCATTCCTCCCTCTATTCAAGTGTAAATGTTTGTGTTCTTATGAAGTATTAAAAGTATAGCGATGAGAAGTTTCAAAACGATTTTACGATGTCGCTTTGTTCCTTTGGGGGGCTAAATGATCAATGTGGTGCGGCGTCCTGGGATCTGCACGAAACAGGAATGACTCCTTTGTTGTTTTGCGATAATGCCATGACTACTTCGTTAAAACACAGGTACCAGGGTTTAGGTGAGTCCGGGGTGAGAGGAAGATCGGATGATACCAAAGCTACAAGTACAGGAAATGAAAAATATACGAAAGGGCTCATACACGCGCATAGATGTAGCAAATGGCTTTTTTAGCGCCACTCTTGCAAAGAGCGGTCCTCAGAAAAATATTTCCTTAATTTTTTCCCATGAAAAGGGTTTAGGGCACATGTTTTAATATAGTTTGATGGTTTTTTAATTTTCTTTTGTACGAGGGTTTCAAATTTCGCGAACTCTCTGCCAAGGGAAGATTAACAAAAGCAAAAGCTCAGTGAACTGCAGTCATTGTGCGAGTTTTTTGACGTTGAAATATAGGTAGTGCTAATCGTAAGGCATCACGTCTGAGTCTCACTTCCGATATGGTGGGTCGGTCGATACAATAACAATCGCATCTCGAGGTGTTGCCTGGCATGTTTAATAGGCGCTGCAACTAAATCTATTTGTTATCCAGCTCTCCTAACTGTGTATTGCCTGTTTTCATTTGACGTCACGCGGTATCCATAATTAGGTGTCCGCCATTATGGAGCCCCTCGGCAGCGTAATCTGATGCTAGCCAGTTCACACGAGTCTCGCTGTACTTTTCGATTTGATCATGAATACCTCACAGGAAAACTGCCATGAGGACCCGCATAGTCTTTGTAAAGATATACCAGTGCTTTCTGAGTACGCAAAAGGTTTAGAAACGCACGTTAAGAGGAGATATTTCCAAAAAATCTCAAGTTGGAGTCGACCCTGTTAGTATCTCCAGCGATCAGTTCGGTCCCAAATGCTTGCCATCTGTCGAGGCTACAGACTTGGTTAGCTACCTAGTTTGGGAAACTAGTTACAACACTAAGCAGCAATTTAAATGCACAAAAGCTTGGAGGCTTACAACCAGATGGTCAGCGGATTTGTTACAGACCAATGGCAGTGACTGCGGTGTGTTCAGTTGCGATTGCTTTTGCAATATACCTTGCATTTGGTGAAAATCCTGCTCATATGATATTTGATGTACCCAAAAGGCGGCCACATCTGGCAACATGCCTTAAACACAAAAAAAAACATTTCTTTGTTTCCACAATTCTAGGCAATATCAGAGTTTTGGAGACTCCCGATAATGTCCATCCAACCCCCACCCCTCTTACAGAGTATATATGAAAAATTCTAACCACTACCCCCACGCCCCTAGAATTTCCAATCCCGTCAATGAGGTGAAGAAGGGATTTATGGATATTATTTTATGGAACCACACACATCATTTTCTTTGTAAAAGTCTAATGCACACTAGTGGCATAGCAACATAGCATACCCCTCAGTTGCTTTTTCCTTGTGCCAGTCAGAAAGTAAATGTCTAGTGCGCATGAGACACTTTATCTGATCAGAGCTAAATGCAAGCATTTGAGAAAAGATTTTCACAGTGTTACTGAAAATTAAAACTATACTGTTTTTCATAATCCCCCTCAGTTGAGCACTGACTCAATCACCAACTGATAATATTTTCTGAAATAGCTGTATGTCACAAATGTGGATATTTAGATATTGTCACAGCCAGTCAACCTGTTGGGGTTACCATTTCAGAATTGAAGTAATGTGCAGTTTGAATAAGGGACAATTAGGTATTGGCAATCCCTAAATATGATAACCAAACCACTTCTTAATGGTAGCTTCTGCAGTTAGGTTTATTTATTAGCTATATTTTATTAGGAAACTGTACGCTTTTCATTCCACTAGCTTATTCGTGTTTTTCTCGTTGCCATGTTCCCACCAATAACGTAGCTCCATTTTCTGCCTTTAAAAGCACACACAACCCACAATTCCTCTATTCGCTCTGACGAAGGGCTAACGCTCGAAACGTCAGCTTTTGTAATCGTTACGGTGGCCAATTTACCATTTCAACTTGTTGATATATCCAAATTATTTCGTTACCCCCACCGACGCAGCCCCAAGCAGTTTCCTTAGAAACTATCAGCCTTTATACAGTACAATAAAACTGCTAATTAAAATTTGATGATCATTATTTAATTTTTTTATTTATATGCATATGTACAAGCAAAAACATTCATTCATAGGGATTTACTCTTGTAGGCAGAAATGCGAGAAATGGCATTTACTTCTCTGAATATGCTCCGAACTTGAAATATTGAACAAATTTTAATTTCTCACAAACATTTCAGGATGATCAAATATTCTGAGATATATGTTTTCTCCCTGCATCAAAGGCCATAAAAGGATGCAATGTTTGCAGCAACAATATCAAAAGAAAGTCATCAGAATGCCTTTACAAAAATAATGACTGAGGTAATGATACCTCTTTGGGCTAAATGCAAGCATTTCAGAAAAGATTATCACAGTGTTACTGAAAATTAAAATTATACTGTTTTTCATAATCTCCCTCAGTTGAGCACTACTCAATCACCAACTGATAATCTTTTTCTGAAATAGCTGTATGTCACAAATGCTGATATTTAGATATTACAAAAATAATGACTGAGGTATTGATACCTCATTGAGCTAAATGCAAGCATTTCAGAAAAGATTTTCACAGTGTAATGATACCTCATTGGGCTGGTCCCCTTGTCATGTTTTGAGCCTGGATTCTACAGAAAAATAAAACTGCATTCCTTTCTTTTTTAAAACAGGTGAACTATTTGAAATAGTTTCACTAATATTTAATTTTTTTTTTCTGTGAACAATGGCTTTACAAACCAAATGCAGTGAATTCACAGGGAAACAAGTAGTTTCCCAAGATGAAAGATTTTTTTGAAAAAGTGCCGGATGAATAAAGAAAATAGTATCAATTGATATGCCATTCATTTACCATAGAAATTATCATTGGATAACTTATACAATGTTGATGTAATTACATTGGCAAATATTGATTAATTCCACATTTCCAATGATATAACAACTTGGTGAACCACTTGTTTCTCTGTGGAATGTAGCCAGCACACTTGATCACTCCTCAAAATTCAATGTTATAAGGCAATTTTAAACATGGAAATTGCAAACAGAAAGAAACCATTCCAGCAATCAAAAGGGTGGCATAAATCCATCAGTTGATTTGCCAGTTAATGCAGACTATCTGAGAATCGAAGTATATCTCAATATAGCATTTTGGTGTAACTAATCGACTAAATATCATATTTCCCATTGCAACAGTGAGTTTCTTTGGAGCATTCTGCAGAGATTAGTAAAAAGTGGTGGTAAGTATGAACAGTAATGCCTAAATGGTATTTGATGTCGCTGGGACAGACACATTTTACCCGTTATCGTATCATTTCCACTGTCGAGCTATTTTGTAAATATTTCTTGGGTGAGCAGTTTATAATCAGTTGGCTGAATACACTCAAGATGTCTTTCGATTTCGTGTCGTCTCGGCTTATCTGTGAAATCCATGCCTTTCGGCGAGCTTCTCTTAGCTGTTTGTAGCTTTCACCGTTCTTCTCAACAACTATAGGTATACGGAACAGACTAATACCCTCCTAGTTTCCAGATTTTACTCCACAGCCAGGTATTATACAGAGAACCATCGCACTACAACTCACACCCATCTCTCTCTAAACGTCTCTGTTTACTTTTTGAGGGGCTCCACAGCCCTGGAATGGCGGTTAACGACGGTTGTCAAGGACTGAGGTCACGTGGTGAAAACCAAGAGTTTCTTATCTACTGCCGATTGATTTCATTTATTCAGCTGTAGGGAAATCGAATGGATCACAAAAACACGAAACTACATCTGCCAGACAAGTGTTAGCTGTGTTCAATTTTTATTACCGTATGTAACTTTAAAATCTGACTGGGCATGAGAGCCTTCGGAACTCAAGTTGTCCATTCCGTTTTCTCTTGAAGGATTTTCGTCTTTGTACGCGTTGTAATATTGCAAATTTGGGCGCTTGGCGTGCCTACATACCTTTGATTGGTTCTTCTGCCCGTTCACTTATTCCAAAATTTCACTTTTAATTAATTACCGAACAAACGCCAGACACAATAGAGTATTTCTGTGGAGGAACTATTGGCTGGTAGTTGCCCCGCGAAAATTTGATGTTCTTAAAACAAATGTTTGCCTGAGAAGCGAAGCTTCGAGGGCAAATATGCTAGTTTTAAGAACATCAAATTTCCATGGGGCAACTATCAGACCGATACTTCCGCGACATAAACACTCTATTGTCTTTAATGTTCCGCGCACCAGTTGAAAAACAGTCAAAACCCACTAAATGCAGGTCAATCAAATATTTATTCATGCTTACAGCCTGTCACAAATTTCAGTAGCTCGCAACCGTACATTGGCTAAATAATACGTTATACCTGTCAGAATTGAAAAGTTACTGTTTTTCCGATCTGCCAAACTTCGCGGCCATCAAACTATTCAAAACTTTCCCCGGATGAGTACTACCAATCCAGGTATTTTCCGTGGACGAGCACTATCCATCCGGGTATTTTCCACGGGCGGGCACTATGATAGTGGATGAACACTATCACGTCACGTGATCGATTTAAACCAATAAAAACCGGAGAAAATTTAGTGGTGAACTATAAGGGATGATAGTGTCTCTCCATGGATGGATACTATCGCGTCACGTGATCAATTTAAACCAATAAGAATCGGAGAAAATTTAGTGCTGAACTATAAACTCTGATAAAGCACGCCCTTTTGACCAATGATAGCGCACTTTGTATCCAACCTCTATCACAATTATAAATATTTCCCAAATTTTGAGCAGATTTTTCGGAAAACATAAGGAGTCGTATTTTTACTTTCCAATTCCCCTCCTTTTCTTATATCTTCATAGCACCCGGCTATCCTCGGGAATTGATGGTATGCCCAACTTTGATTTAACGCTTCCGATAAATGAGTAAGCCATAAACTATGAAAGCTTACTTTCATGGTAACTCACCTTCATGATCTGGAACTCCATAATCAGACTTGCGTACATTTTTTTTTTCCTTTATATAACATCAACATTACAGATATTACATTACAAATATTACATTACAAATATAAGTTACAAATATTAGTTATATTGTCGTTGGCATAGATTCCCACAGGGTAAGGTGTCTGTCTCGCCCATATTTCCTTTTCCTTTTAATTCCTTTTTGTCATCAGAAATGTATGCTGTTTGTTCTAGACGCCCTCTCCCCTCCCCCACCCCTTTTTTCTCACAGACAAGGTTTGGTGGTAGGAAGGAAAGGATGAGTTGTAACTTAGCGAGGTGTCTCGAAATATAGGAAGCCCTCCTTTTCCCTACCCCTCCCCCCATCCACTTAAATCTGACATTTTGTCAAGGCTTGTTTCTTCAGTAAATGGCTTGAACCCGGGGGTAACATGTGAAGGTATCATGTGATAGTCCGGGTGAGTGTAGTCCTGAGAAGAACCTTTGTCGGTGGTGGTGACTTACGTTTCGACAACCTGTGTGGAAGTCATCTTGACCCTTGACTCTTCGTTTGTCCCTTTGCTATTATTCTTCTTTTTTCGTGTTTTTAAACCTAAAATGTCACGTTATTTTCCCGCAGTTGTAAGAAGATTTGAAATATTTCCATTACAAGATCATGAAGTTCACAAACGATATACTAGAGAACTTTTTTTTATTAATAGCTTTGCACTAAGTTTCCAGTATTAACTATTAGCAACAGCTTTGAATGAAACTTTTAACCTTACGTTTGTTTATTTAACAATATATTTCTTAATAGTAAATGTAAGTAATGTCCCCGGCCACCACAGACACTGCTGCCATTTCATAAAACCCTTTTGACGCTTATCTTCTATTTCAAGATCTTTATAAGAAAATGTTTCTTTTCCAAATGTTACTAGCTCCCTGTAAGAGCCCGTGGTCTTTTTGGCAATTGCTTCATAGGTGGCTAAGACAATTTAGTATTCAACGGAAAGGTTATAGGTCAAACAGACACCTTTTTCGCCGATGGCAACGACATCTTTCTGTTTATAACAAGTACTTCTACGAAATACATAGTATGTTTTTCTTAAATTCAGAACAGACTGTCAAAGCGTATGATATAAATTATTATTACAGAGAGATAGGGAATATCTTTCCGTTATTCAAAAAATTATGTATACCTCACACATTAAAAGAACCTTTTTTTTACGAAACTAGCAATACTTTTAAACAACTGTCGTTAAATGAAGTATTTGTGAATACTTCCTACTTAATTCTGGTCCATAATTTACAATTTCACACGAAAATTTACAAAGTTGCCGTAGCAACTCATTGGGTTTTCCGGTTGTTATACCAATTTGCAAATGATTTCCTTCCTCACAGGACTCGGGAGGGATCTCAACTTTGACAAAATCGTGCGCGTCATTATCTCCTCATGTTTAGCCTTCATCATTTGACAACACGTTTTCAATGTTAAGATTAGTGCTACGTTCGAAAAGCCATACTGATTCGAGACTGTTACATTGTAATAGGCGTCTTTACTGTTTGATCTCAAAATCTTCACTGATCTCACTGAACATCCGTAAAAGAAGTTCAGTGAAGATTCGTATCAAAGTATTGATTTGAAAGAGCAGGCAAAACTCAATCCTAGGCTTCCAGAAGATATAATCATCTGGAATTAAAACTACTCGTTTTAGGTTGTACCGTGTAATAATTGGTCTGTGCGATATTGTGACCTTTCCTTAAGACCCTGGTGAAAAAGTATAACGAGTGAGACTCGACTTCTGGAAAAAAAACTTCTTCATTATCTCAAGTTTTAGAAACCTATCTGTAGTTTTCAACTCTAAAAAAGCGCCGAGGTCAGTTAATGTAATAGATGACCGAAAGAAATGATGGCTAAAAGTAAACCAAATTAAAAATAAGACGCGTGACTTTTGTGTTTTTCAGAAGGTTAAAAATTTAAACAGTTACACTTTATTTGGCCTTTTAAATGAGTGCTATCAGTAAATTAGAATGCCAATCAATGAAAGCTGAATTTATAGTTCCATTATCATATTAGATAAACATTTTTTTACTCCAGGAACGTAATAGTCACTTGACCATGACCAGCGTTGTTAAAACAACATTCATTGTCCTGGTTGTTTCCATTGTTGTAAGAGCCTCCCCCACCCCCACAGGAATCAGGAGTCCCTTTTCCACTGCCTCCTCCAGAGTACCCGCCTCCTCCACCTCCTCCTCCTCCCCATCCATAAGCTCCACCACCTCCACCAAACCCACCATAGACATCGTAATACCAGGCTCTTCCACCCACCCCTCCCTGATTAAATCCCTTACCACCATCTCCACCATTTCCTTTGGTTCCATTAAAATTCGTTCCCCTTCTTCCACTGGAGTAAAACCCGCCACCACCACCACCTGAAATACAATGAATATCTTTTAAGATTTTCGTAAACAGAAGCGAAACTATATTTAAATGGGATGCTAACCCATACGATTTTTGGAATTTTTTACTAGTACCGTAAAACGCTTCAGTAAACCCATATCAGTTCGGCCAAGCCTTACGTAATGCATTTTAACTGAGCCGCTATCCATTAGGTCTAATATTTGTATATAGCATCTGTAATACCTAGTTGTATAAACTGTTTTGTCTTACTTCCCCTGTCCAAGATACTATGAGTTGATTTAACGCGTTACCTAATGCTAAATTGCAGGTTTATGCCTGATGATAATTTGACCCGTACGGCCCCACGCACGTAATCCCATTAGAAACCGTCAAAGTGAAAGCTGACGTGTTTAAGGTCGGACAAGTTAATGAACGGTGAGTTTCTTGTTCTGACACGAAAAAACAAAGGACAATTTTTTCCTCTAGGATCTTTATTGTGATTGTTCAGCGTGCGCTCTTGCAGCGCGTCCTATTTAGGTTGAAACCAAATTTTCAAAGTGATCATATGATAAGATGCTTGTTAATCAAGTTTGGTCGTGCTGGACGGGAAAATATTTGGCTCTCGGTCACGAGGCACGGAACGTGCTACATTCGGTCCGTACGTCACGACCTCGAGCCAAATAATTTCTGTTCTCCTGCCAACACCGGTACCGCTACCTAGACTCGTCTTTACAGTAAATATGACTTCTACAAGGTTCTGAATTGGGTTAGCCGTCAACCGTCAAATGGCAAAAATATTAACTGTCAACTGTCAAAATCGCAATGTTTTGCCGTCAACCGTGAAATAAGCAAGCCAATACTAGCTGTAAAATGTCTCAGATATCCTTAAATAAGAATCATACGATTGCCTTAACTGGGATCAAGTTCCAATTTTTACGAATAAAATTTTTGATAATCACAAAAAGAAGTTTATGTAAGTCCTTTAACTTCTATTCGCTAGTAAAACTGGTTAGCGACCGAGCTGACTTCCGATTATTAAACACTTCCGGTGTCGTAAAATCTTGGTAAGTTATCAATAAAAGGTGTCATAAATGAACAGATCTTTACAAACGCGTCATCATGAAAATCTACAGCCAAATTCGCGTATAGTTTGTTTTCTGAACGACATTCCAAAAAGTGTTATGCTTACAGTTGCTGAAGTGATGGAGGCTTTATCGAATATTGATCCAAGTAAGGCCGGTGGACCAGATGACATCCCCGGTTCACTCCTAAAAATATACTGCTGCTGAAATTGCCCCTTCATTATGCAGGCTCTTTAACATGTCGCTGTCTACAGGCTCTTTTCCAGCAAATTGGAAGCGCGCGAACATTGCACCCGTCTTTAAAAGGGGCGATCCTACCCGAACGGAGAATTACACGCCAATTTCTCTTTTATGCATTGTCTCCAAAGTTATGGAACGAAGCGTGTTTAGTCACTGCTACCCTCATTTATCGTCTTTTCTTGACCAACACCAGTATGGCTTCCAGCCAGGAAAATCCACAGAAACGCAACTACTTGAGGTGTATAGCGATATTTTAGACAAACTAACCAATGGCCAAGAAGTGGACGTAACCCATTTTGACCTGTCAAAGGCATTTGATAAGGTTCCACACAGGCTACTCCTCTCGAAGCTTCAGCTCCTTGGTATATCCGGTCCAGTTTTGTTGTGGCTCTAAAGCTATCTTTCTTAGACAGATACCAACGCGTTGTTGTTGACGGCATATCCTCAGACTGGCTCCCAGTCACATCAGGAGTACCTCAGGGCTCCATCCTGGGTCCGCTTTTATTTCTGGTCTTCATTAATGACATGTCGTGCTCCATTACCCACGGAAGTTAACTTGGCCTCTTTGCGGACGATAGCAAGCTGTATCGCCCTATTGTTTCCAATGGATGTGCCTCCCTGCTGCAAGCTGACTTGGACAATTCCAAAACTTGGTGTGACGACGACGGTATGTCTTTCAGCACAAAAAAAATGTAAAGTTCTACACATGTCAAAGAGAACCTCGCGCCAAAGAGAGAAGCATACATACCATTTAGACGGCCAGACCTTGGACTCGCCTCCTGACACCAAGGATTTAGGCGTGACTGTCACTACTCTACTATCATGGACGACGTACATCGAAGAGATATGTGCCAAGTGTAACAAAGTTCTTGGTCTTGTAAAGCGTGTATGCGGTAGAGACATTGTTAACGTATCAACTATGAAAATGATGTACACTGCGTTAGTTCGCCCAATCGTCGAGTATCCTCTGTATGGTCTCCTTACACAGCAAAGCATCGTAGGCTAATCGAAAATATACAACGACGGGCTACTAAATTTATACTAAACCACCCAAATAGGAAAACCAGCTACACTGCGAGACTGAAAACTCTTGGCCTACTGCCGCTTGAATTCAGAAGAGAAGTCCATGATCTTGTCATTCTATACAAAATTAGGTCAGGTCTTATCAACGCTAGTTTTGACAATCTTCTGCTTCCTGCCAACCATATATACGCAACCCGACGTCATCAACCTGCAAACATCCGTCCTTTATTTACTCATACTCAGCGGTATTTTACAAACTCTTTCTTTCCTCGCACAATTAAATTATGGAACGATTTACCGAGCAACATTAAGCAAGCGAGCTCTTTACATAACTTTAAATCCTTAGTTAAGCGGTTTTATACAGAAAAGCTCACGCTTTATACTCCACCCTAACTAAGTGTCGCAGTTGGTCGGCAAATTATTTTATTCTATAGACAAAGTACATAAGTGCATATGTAACCCATATTTTTCTATTCTTTGTATTTTGTAAGGAGACAAATGTCAATTGGGGTTCGCCCTGTAGTCCTGCCATTATATTTTTGTTTATTTATTGCGTGTCTCTGTTTATGTATTTACTTGTAAATTGTATTTTTCAGTGGCAAATCTGAATAAACTAAACTAATTAACCATCAACCGTCAAATGCTTATAGATTGGATACCATGCCAGTTGTAATCACTCAGAGAGACACTGCCAAACACCACGGCTAAGCCTATACAACGAGACCGCTGCTTGATTTTGAAAACCAGACAATCGACCTCATCTACACCAAGTCAGGAAAGCCCGAAATGCGAGTAGTTTGCTGTTCCAAAATTTTTATTTACAAACATTGGTAGCCCAACTAAAACAAAGTTGGGCTACAATTTAGGGTTTAGAGTTTAGAGTGGCTGTACACTCGAAGATCATTTAAATAAGAACGATATTCATGTTTGCGTCGCCTCCTCAACACACCTTGAGCCAGATAAACCTGAATCAACTGTGAACATACCGATCTAAAACATATTCAGACGGGACAGGAACTGGTCAAGAGTGGTTTTGAGGAAAAAGAGGCGGAATTGCTGTTTATGTGAGAAGTAACCTAGATGTTGTTGATGTTTATAGATTACAACTACATAGTTTAATTTTTAGATATGATCTTTTATAAAGACGCAGCAAGTTCTATTTTTCACATATGTATAATGACGCGCGTATTCCCATTAAAAATCAAAGTGAAAGCTGACGTGTGCATGGTCGGACGGGTTAATGAACTGTGGGTTTCTTGTTCTGACACGAAAAAATAAAGAAAAAAGTTTTTCCTGCAGGATCTTTATCGTAATTGTTCAGTGCGCGCTCGTGCACCGCCTCCTTTTAGTGTGAAACCAAATTATTAGGTGGTTAATCATGTTTGATCAGACTAGACGGGAAGATATTTGGCTTACGGTCACGAATCGTAGCACGGACCGCGCCGCTTTCGGCCCGTGCGTCATAACCTCGAGCCAAATAAGTAAAACAATGTTGGCTGTCAAATGTCTCAGATATTCTTAATTAAGAACTATGCGACTGCCATAATTAGGGTCAAGTTCTATTTTTTATAATAAAATTTTTGATATATCAAAAAATTACATTTATGGAAGTCCTTTAATTTCTATTCGTAAGTAAAACTGGTTAGCGACAGAACTGGCCTCCGGTTTGGAAACACTTCCGGTGTCGGAAAACGTTAGTCATTTATCAATAAAAGGTGTCATGAATTAACAGTTCTTTACAAACGCGTCATTATGAAATTTTACAGCCAAATTCGTGCGTTTAGTTCGTTTGATAAACAACATTCCAAAAAATTAAACGTCAACCCTCAAATGACCTAAAGAATTTAACTGTCAACCGTCAACATCACCTTATCCCTCCCAATTGAGACCCTCCTAGACGACCCTCGATCATGAGCTTGCCGACCAAATTATGACACGTTACATTTTCTGAAATGATTACATGGCATTCTGAAAATCTCGAGAAACTGAGGAGGATAAAGACGCATTAATTTTAACAACACGAAAGCTTATCGGATACCAGTGGTCATCACTCAGTAGCCTGCAGAGCAGGCGTTCTAGTAAAGTTTGGGCGAAAATTATAACGCGCGAAAAATGGACGTGTGTTAACCTTTATTTCCGCTGGAAATATGCCGTTCCGTGATTGTTTTCTCGAAGCTCAAATTTCGGAAAGCATAATAATCATCCGGAGGCGTATTTGAAAACATCAATAAGTGCTGGCAGGTGTTCCCTTCTCTCCTCTCCCCCTCCCCCGACCTCCTAATTTTTCTTCTCGCTCCATTTTTCGCGCGGTCTAATTTTCACCCAAACTTTACTAGAACGCCTGCTCTGCAGGCTAATCACTCAGAGACACCAAAACACCACGGCTAAGCATGTACAGAGGAACCGCTTCCTTATTTTAAACACCAGACAATCGACCTCATCAACAAGTCAGCAAAGCCCGAAATGCGAGTTTGCTATTTGAAAATGTTTCTTTACGAACATTTGTAACCCAACTAAAAGAAAGAACCGGTTTAAAGCGGCTGTACACTCAAGATCATTTAAAGAAGAACGATATTGATGTTTGTGTCGGCTCCGAAATACACCTTGAGCCAGATAAACCTGAATCTATTGTCAGCATACCTATCTACAACATATTCATACGGGACAGGAACTGGTCAAGAGTGTTTTTGAGGGAAAAAGGCGGAATTGCTGTTTATGTAAGAAGTAACCTAGATGTTGCTGATTGTTTATAGATTAAAACTACATAGTTTAATTTTTAGATATGATCTTTTAATTGCGCAGCATGTTCTATTTTTCACATAGGTATATTTCAGCGCACCGCACATGTTTTTATTTATCTCGGGCCGATATTCATATTTTATCCGAGATTTATTAAAGATTTATGTGCCTCCGATACATATTTCGAGTTATGGTGCACGCGGAAAGTGTGGAGAGCACAAAAGAGGAGTTGCTCGAAGCGCAACCGGGAGCGTTCGGAGTTATCAATGCAACACTAAAAATAATACCGACCGTTCAGAAAATTAAGAGGAAATTTCCTAAATTTACGAGTCCCGTGTGATAGATTTACCTCCTTGAATTGTTGGTTACTAGAATTGACGATCAGAAATAATGTCGCTTTGTGCTGAAAATCTTAAAACTTGTACGATTTCAAAAGAAAATCATCTATCAAACAACACTTTTGGGACATACATGCAGCAGCTCTTCAGAATAACATTCACCCCAACGTCGCAAAGCCTCAGTTGAAGTAAAAAAACTCAGTTTTGTTTTCAGCCACATTCACACATCGCGTTTGGCATATAAAGTATCGTCGACTCCAAAACTAATTCCGTCGCTTTGAAGAGTTAGATGCTCATTGTTTTTAGGAACGATTATCACTTTAACACATTCCTTTTCAAATAGAGCTCCAAAAGGTTAAAGGGAAAACAATCTTGAAAGTTTTCAAACTTCGCGGGTAAACTCGATGGAAAATTTTCGCCAACAGTGAAGTCAGTCTGAGCCATCTCTATCAACCATCCATTTCTTTTTCATAAATTATAAGCCAAGTAGAGCGCACGTTATCATATGATTATGATATAACACTAAATGAAAAGCTGAGATGTAAAGAATCATCACGATATACTCTAACCTGACCATTCATCATCAGCACTCTGTGCACCATGTCCATTGCTCCCCCCTGACCATGATCTGTATCCAGGATTCCCTGTTGTGTTTGTGCTGGCGTCACATCCTTCATGTCTTGACCGAGCTCCATTTACCCCTCCTCCGCCTCCAGCTATTATCAAAGGTGTGTTGGCTCCTCTCACCACAAACGTTCCTCCACCACCTCCAGAAGACCAACGGCGCTTGTTTATTCCTCCTTCTTGACCAACAAGTATTTGAATGACTTCACCCTTGTTTAAGCGGAACGTTCCTATCATTCTTGCTCCTCTTCCTCGGTACTGAATACTGTTAGCGCGTATATCGTACCCTCCTGCAGCTGCTATTGCTTCTATTTTGTAGTCACCAGTGTACGGCACAGTCCACTGTTGAACTCCGCTGGACAGTGTGACTTGCCCGTCATGATCCTGTCCTGTGTAGTGACTGCCTAGCGTTGTTGGACCAATTCTTCCACTGGCGTTGAGGTTTGTAAAAACGGCCTTGAAAGCTGAAAGGGAAGAGTTAAGTTATCTACATCATTATAACCATAATTGTTTTAGCTTTTTACTTTCATTAAAGGTAAATTTACATCTACAAAAAAGACATGGAATAGTTAAAATCTTGTAGATTGATCCTCAAAACTACTCACCATTATTGCAATTATTAAGTTATTTAATATTCAACTTATTTTATTTGATCATTTATTCAATTCTTTGTCTCTCAATGGCCGTGTACCCGCTCGTCACGAAATATTTTTCCCGAAAGTTCATCAAGCATCGCATCTGATTGTGGTTGAAATGTTGTGTCGGTCTTGTTTGCTAAAATAGATCGCTTTTGAAATAGGCCTTCAACTAAAACTGTCCGTTCTTTTCCTCATTTCAGTCCAAAGGTTACGGAAGTCTTTATACTTCTTTAAACTTTCCCTTCTTAAGTTTGAATTATAGATAAACCCATCCTCTTAAAAAGTCACTCTTGGATTTCTAACTTATTGCTTCTGTAAATCGGGAAAGCGAGATTTATCAATGCTGCTGGGCTAGTTTAAGCCCTTTCTCCCCTTCCTTTGGGCTTTCCCAGCGCTATTGCATTAATTCACATTTTCCGCTTCAGTGCTGACGAGTAACTGATGATATCCAGCAATTCTGCATGAAAAAAGTCGAGAGGGAGCAAATCGTAAAATTTTGATTTAGCGTCCGGCGCTATTAAACCAGGGGATTTAATTCTTGGTTTTCACGAGACGTCATCAAATTTAGAAATAAGGAATTATCGATCCCTGTGAGATTTTAGTTTAGTAAGTTAATAGAACAGTTGATTTCTTATCTTTTGACAAATTTTCAGTTTGATCGGGTTTTTCTTCTTGTAATAAGGCAAGGTTAAATTTCTAAGCTATTGCTTGACACGATATTAACATACTGGTAAGTAGGCTAAAGAAAAGAAGACAAAGAGAAATGGATAGATAGATAGACAGATAGATATGTTTAATCAACTCTTTATTAGGCAGAGCTGAATTACAGTGCAGTATGTACATAATATAACAGTGATATAAATACCACTGATAATATTTGAGCAATTTCTCATGTGTGAATAATTTAAATATGCGTTATTGACCAAGCGTGAGGTCAAAATGGCTGGATATTGGCCGAGTTCTTTCTTTGCATTTTTATGGACCGAGACGAAGTCGAAGTGCATAAAATTGTGAAAAAAGAACAAGGCTAATATCCAGCCATCTTGACCGGACAAGCTTGGTTAATAAAGGATCTATTATATTGCAAAAGATTTCGCTTTATTACGAGTTAAGAATGACCTTTTTCCTTCGAGAGCTGGGAAAGAAGGTCAACAGTGTTTGTTGCACAACAAACTCACGAGAGCCGTTTCTATTTTCTTTGTTTTGAATATCTTCTGCCGCTTTTTGCCTTTCCGTCGCCGAAATTTTCCAAGAGTTACGAACGTAGTTTTTATTCTATGTTTTTTTTCTTTTTTTCATGCGTGGGATCAATGCGGGCAATCCTGAGCGGGCAAGATGGGCCCATCTTGCCTGCTCGAGTAGCCAATCAGAACGCAGGATTTGCTTCATCTTGCCCACGGGCGCTGTGTGTGATGTGATGAATAACCCTTAAAGTGCCCCTGAGATCAAAATTTTCGTACATCATTTTTTTTCCATTTTCGTGTTCAGTGTGTCTCCTTCACCTACTATGCCAAATATCAGTTTAGACCGAGCACCAGAAATATCTTTTTTTGGGCCGTTAAATTCACGATTTCGCGTCCGCCATTATTTGTTCATGTTCCGGAAGTTGATCACAGGACTCAGAGGAAGTGACGTCAAAGGCTCAACGCGAAAATCTCACATGGCAAAATGTCAAGCAAACATAACAGAGTGCTTTACTCTATTCTTACAAAAACTAAACAAAAATGACTGGGCATCGATGCGTAATTCAAAGCTGAAGTAATCGTACAGACCACGCTGCAGGTATTTCTCTGCATCGGAGCCTTGCAAATAGATCAGAGCGGGAAAAACGGATGCGATTTGTGCGACCTCGCCGAGTAAACTTCAATCCTACATAAATATTTGTGACCTACTCTGAACACTTCTCGGAGGACTGTTTCGAGAGATCTGTGTACTTTGAAGGAGCTAGGCGAAGAATTCTGTCGGGTTCAATGCCTACCTTTCAAGAAGAGAAGGGACGAGAAAAACCGTGCTCAGTGCGATCTCGACGTCGGAAAGCGAAGTCTACGAACCTCCACGGATTTTGTCACCTTTACATATGAGCTGATTAATATCCACCTTTAACAACTCTCAGGCAGAATACCTTACACAAAGGAAAGTACTCGGTGAGCATTGAATGATAAAATAGCCCAGTTGAGGATTGAGATTTCTGACCTCAAAGAGCTCACTTTTATACAAAAGAGATGAAAAATATAATTGTGTGCTCTGATTCTAAAAAAATCTGGCTTTAATATCAACGAAAGCAGAACAAATAGCTTAAGACACAGAGCGTAAAAACACTTTAAAATGTAGGCTTGCAGCCAAAAAACCGAAAAAATTAAAATTTCTTTAAAAACCTGTCAAACTATCAACCATCTGACAGCCAAGTCAGCGTGCTATCAAAGTGTCTCAAATTCATCACAACGCCCGTGATGAACGAATTTAAAATCAGGCCAACTTTTGCGAGATTTATTCGCAAGACGAATGTGCCTCCGTTACACCTTTTACGGACAAAACAAAGAACTACTTCTGTTTCATATCAAACTGAATGCCACCGGTTCAGTCTTCTATCGCCCTTCAGAGCTACTTGGAAAATTGTCATAACGCTACTTACGGACTGCATCTAAGCCAAAAAATACTTTATAACGCAATGAGGTCAGGGTTCTAAAAGAGTTGAAACAAACTCTGCTTTAAACCTCACCGATTAAGCATCACAACAATAGTCATCATGAATAAGACAGAAAAAACAACAGAGGCCAAAGTGCAACTCAACAACAGAGTTCACTTCAAACCTCTCAAAGCACCGATAGTAAGAAACAGGTAGGAAAGGGTTAATGAGATCATTAACCAAATGCATCGGGGAAAACACATTGATGGCTTAGAAATAGCTTTCACAAACTCCCAATATCTGCCTTCGGATACACAATTAGCCATTGCCGAGAAATATTTATACTAATCACACGATCATTTCTTACAAAAAATGAGTCATATTTCAACGGCATGCACCACAACTTCATTACATTCAAAAAGTTATTATAAATAAACCCTCCAGGGTTACCCCTTATGGGGAAAAATTCATTGGTAAAGAAAGCGGGGAATCTATCTATCCTAACTCTGGGTCTCCAGATCTCTACAAAGAGGCAATCCCCTGAGCGAAGATTGTACCCGACATAATTTGCGTTGCACAGAAAACATTACCGAACTTAAGCACCGGTCATTTTAGAGGCAACGGCAGCTTTAGCGACCGAAAGAGCCTGGGAAGAGAAGAACGTCGTTCCCGCCAAAATTTAAACGTTAAGCAGCTAGACGAGGTTTGCGGTAGCGACGTCGGTAGTAAACTCTGTTCGCTTTTAAGATAAGTTGTATGCGAGCATGTCATCCGTCAGTGAGATGAGAAACCTGTTTCTTTTTTTGTACGAGAGTAAAATCATCAGTGACGAAGAATTTTTGACCTTGTACGAAAGTTACAGTTCCAAGAATCCAGAATTCCCTTACAGCTCCTACCCAAAGTTTGATTTCGACCAGATGGATGAATCAGAGTGTTTAGCGGAGTTCAGAGTGCGAAAACAGGACATAACGTTATTGGCAAATGTCCTTCACTTACCAGACACTATACGCTGTCCACAAAGAACAATGTGTGTCCGAACTAAAGAGTTTTGTATGCTTCGGAAGCGCTTCTCGTATCCATGTCGGTATTCAGACATGATTCATCGTCTGGGGTAAAGTCCAAGGTAGCTAAAAGCGCGTTTTATTGGTAGAAAACGTCTAAGCACTTGAAAATTGCGTGGAAAATTAACTCACTGTACCATTTTGTTCCTTGTGGAATATTTTTCATTGAGGTAGAATTATGTCATAAAAGCTACGCTGTTTTTCATGGAAAATGGCATTTTATCTCTGGAAGTCTAGTCCATACTGGTGAGTAAAAAAGTAAACACGTAATTGTAGAGAGAAAAGAAAAGGATATTTAAGACGCCAGTCGAAGTAGAAAGTAAGTATAACTTGGTGATGTTTTCAACCTTTGCAAAAAGAGGAACCACAAGGCAAAACAAGATAATCAATCAAATATGATTTATGCAAATGATTTCGCTAGTTTTACCTGAGTCAGGAAACCTAGCCCTTACCAACAACTCACTCTCGTGCTTAATTCGTGTTAGGCCTTTAGCTGACGATGCGTGCGTTTTGAGTGGTACACAAAACATGCACATTTTAACTTGAAAATGGTAGAAGAAAATTTCCTGACGACCTTTCCAATCCCAACAGATCATAGCGAAAAAGGTCTCACAAAGGACATGAACTGTTACACTGAGTAGATGAGCTCGCAATTCTTGTACATGTCATTCTTACCTAGTTCTTTACCCGAAATTCAAAATGGAATCGCTGATTGACTCCTATATAGCAATGAATTATCCCTTAGTCGAGAAAACTAAATAAAGTAAGCATGGGACTGCGTCAACAATAGTTAAACTGTCCCTTTCTTTCAAGTATTCTTCCACTTCGAAGGCGCGCAATTAGGGGAGCACTAGTTCAACTGCCCTCTCTTTTAATCATTCTTCGACTTCGGGAGCGCAGGAATACGGGAGCACTAGTTTAACGGCCCTATCATTTCGTCATTCTTCGATTTCGAGAAAGCTGGAATGCAGAACCAATGGTTACACGTCCTTTCTTTTAATATCATTTTTCGATATCGGGACTGCGGGAGCAATCCATTCATAAAGGCCAAAAGTGGCCGGGTAGTCTGAAGTTGCTCCCATCAACATCTCAAGCAATACTTGATTCAATGTTTTCTCTCATGTTTCACTTAGTCTCCTCCAGAACGAAGAGTAGCCATAGTCGTACAACGAAGACGCGAACCGCTCTCTCCGAGTCACGTATTGATTCGCTGAAATTTAAAAATCTGTCAAACCCCAAATTAGCACGAACGCTCTGATTGGTGCAACATACAATATACTTTAACCTGATTGGTTTGTGATACACAAAAAAAAATCGCCAATCACATTGTTCTGAGATACACCACCAAAGAATACGCCTATCACACTGCTTAGAGATATGCAAAAAACACACCCCTCTATACGCTAAAATAGAGTTTGTTTTTTTTTAACAACTAAAAATTGGATACAGGCTTTTGCAGGTATGTTCTGATTGGATGACCTGAGATACTCGACAACACTGAAAGTTCCCTGAAAGAGCGCCGCGCAGAATGATGTTTGAGGACCAGTCATTTTCTATAGAGGACGATCACATGGTTTTCAGGGGGA
Source organism: Stylophora pistillata (assembly GCF_964205215.1). Classification (NCBI taxonomy): domain Eukaryota; kingdom Metazoa; phylum Cnidaria; class Anthozoa; order Scleractinia; family Pocilloporidae; genus Stylophora; species Stylophora pistillata. The sequence continues at coordinate 12,303,376 of NC_142520.1, forward strand.
ACGGATACAAAGTGTGATACATTTATCTTAATAAAGGTCTTGTTGTGTAGAATCGCTGAGTATTTTTACGAGTTGCATTGTTCCGCATTTGGATGATATTGATACACGCAAGATGTTTGGAGAGCACTCGAGAAGTTATCGTCATGTTAAGGTAAATACAAACAAACAAGGTTTATGAATCTATTGTTTTCGATTAACTTTTGATGGTAATAATAATAATAATAATAATAATAATAACACCTTTATTTAGACACGATAACGTTTAAAGCTGAACAGCTTGTGGGGTTGTGTGTAAATGCAAATAAACTCTAAATTAAACAAATTCGAATGATGATGGTTTTTGAAGATGGTTAAATGTCATAGTTACCTGTACAGTTCTTGCCATCGCCATTAAACCCTTCTTTGCAGCTGCAGTTGAAGGAACCTTCGGTATTATTACAGTGAGCATGGACACCACAGTTGTGGGTATCAGTGACACATTCGTTTACATCTGAAGAAACAAATGCTTTCCGTTGAAAAAAAATTATAACAAATGATAAAAGCATATTCAAGAGTTAGTCTGATCGTTTAACCTGTGAGAGGCGACTTTTTACAATACTCAAAATATCACTGAAAGCGCCCGCGTCAAATAATTTTTATCATTTAATCCACATAAACAACCAATCCAAAAATAAACAGTCTGAAATCAAATTAACAGATACATCATCAAGAAAGGACACAAGTCTTCTAAGGCAAAAGAGAACGCGAGACGTGCGTGACGTGATGCTTACAATGATTGCAGAATGAAAATAGAACTGTGCTTAAAAACATTGTAAACTTGACTAAACTCCAAACACAAATAGTATAATGTAGCCAAAACTAAGCCAACACAATTTGTCTTCCACGACTCGTAAATCGTTTGACGACAGGAAGTAGTACTCTAGACATGAAACGCGTAATGAAATGAACACTGCAATCGATGCAAAGCATGATTAATGACACATTAGCAGCTGACTGATCCCTCTACATTACTATACACAGCTTTCTTATGAAAATCGTTGATGTTCCTATACGCTCGTCAAATTTAGGCAAAATTAACAAACTGATTTTGATGCTTGGAACAATTTAAGTGGACAGACTTCGTCGTTACCTGTGCATTTTTTGCCATCGCCATTAAACCCAGCCTTGCAGGTGCAGTTAAAGGAACCTTCGGTATTGTTGCACTCAGCATTGGTATCACAGTTGTGCGCATCGGTGGTACACTCGTCTACATCTGTAGAAACAAATCCTTTCCGTTAATAATGCAATTAAAAAAAAATTGGTATAAGCTTTTGCATGCATGTTCTGATTGGATGACCCGTGATACTCGACAGGACTAAAAGCTCACTGAAAGTGCAACGCGTGGAATGATGTCTGGGGAACAGTCATTTTCTATCGAATAGGGGAAGAGGAGTTTGGGAGGATCTCATGGTTCTCAGGGGAAATAGATACAAAGAGTGATACATATATCTTGATAAACTTTTGGTTGTGTAGTATCGCTTCGTATTTTTACGAGTTGTGCCGTATTATGACGAGCCCTTCGGGCTAGTTAAAATGCATACAACGAGTAAAAATGTTATTCTTGGCGTGTGTCAGTGTTGGACTGATTCCATTACAACGTCTAATGGAACCCTAATGATTGGCATTAGAAACAGCAATCTGATTGGTGGAAGAATGCCCTAATGCTATGATTTAATTGGAATGTGATAAATACCTAAAGTGGCAATCTGATTGGTTTGTGATAAATGAAAAATGAGGCAATCAGATTGGTAGGTGATACCTACCATAGTGCAGCAATATGACTGGTTTGTGATGCATGAAAAAAGCAGCAATCTGATTGGTACGAGCGACATAGCACTCTTAACGCTTGCATCGAGTTATTCATTGGTTAATTATTTTAAAATAACTCAATAATGGATGGACTTTCTCCAATGAAAAGGCGGAACATTTTCATATTTACTGCAGCTGAATTTGGTTTTGCATTTGCATGAGTAGGATTTGTCTGTGTTATTGCGAATTATCGCAATATGGATACACGCAAGATGTTTTGAGAGCAAAAGAGAGGCTCTCGTCATGTTTAGGCAAATACAAACAAAAAAAAGAATTATGAGTCTCTTGTTTTCAATGCTGGGTAAACTCTAAATGGACGAATGATTCTTTCCCTTAACAGGTATCTGCTGGTTGGATGACCTGTGACATTCGGCAGCACGTAGAATAATGTTTGGGGACCAGTCATTTTCTATCTGGCGGGAGGGGGGGGGGGTTAAAAGGATCACATGGTTTTCAGGGGGAACGGATGCAAAGTGTGTTACATTTATCTTAATAGACGTTTTATTGTGTAGTATTGCTGAGTATTTTTACGAGTTAAGCCGTATTTTGACGATCTCGTAGGGCGCCAAAATACAAACAACAAGTAAAAATACTCAGAGATATTACGCAGCAAAATGTTTAATAAGAGATTTATTATCCAACGCATCAAACTGTGTTTCCAGTGCGGGCGAATTTCGCGGATATCTATTTACGGGGAGTGCAAAGCGGTGCGGAATCAGCGCGTTGTATTGTTGCTGTTTGTATTTTCTTTAATAAATGATGAAATTTCAATGTCGTCTAACTGTTTTTCTTCCTTCGCTTTATCTAATAAATTTGGATCAATATTCGCCAGCCATTCCGACTCTTCGTCGTCAGAAAAAAAAAAAAATTTAAATTTTCCGCCAGTTTTGTTTGTAACTTCAGTCCAATTCGTCACTTGCGCGATGTGAGAAAACCTGTCTAAGCGGTTGTGTGAAGTACAAATACCACAAGATATTTCTACTCGTCATGGGCCTTATTTCTACTCTAAGAAGCACAGTTGGATAATAAATGACTCGTGAGTCATCGGAAGACATGTCGAGGCATACGAGACCATGGTAACATAAATGCAAAAGAGACGGATAATTGTAGTAGCTAACATGATTATTAGAGCGCACGTGCAAAATAACTCTTGCCTTTTTCACAGTGTTCTCCCGTGTAACCAAGTGGACACAAACACTTGTATCCCTTGTTCGTAAATCCAACCAGGCAAGTTGCATTGTTGTAGCACATGTTGAAACAACACTTGTTCTGATGGGAAAGGATACTAAGCTTTATTTTTTTGCGAGCGATATATAGTTTTCACTTCTACGGGGCATACTTACAGTTTTTCATTTTTTGTGTAACAAATAAAGAAGCCTCGACTTTTCTCTGTTGTGTTGCAAAGTACGGAGTAAGTAGCTAAAGAACAAAAGAAGTGAGGAGGGAGAAATGAGTCGTTCTCCATTCTTGATACAGTGAAAAAACATGCTGTCTCAGCCAATCAGAACGCGCTTCATATAAGAACTTTATTTTTTCAATTAATTTATCGTTTTTCCTTTTTAACCGATTCAGGTGTTTTCAGACTCATTTTGAGAGGTTTTGAAATGAAATTTGCCTCATCTGAGTTGCCGAGGACTCGCAGAGGAGCGAGGAAACTTTATCAAACGGTACACAAGGCTTACGAAAAGCAGCAAACTCAAAAACAAAAAACTAAGTATAAATAAAACTCTTACCTCCGTACCCCTATACATAAAGCCTGCCATCGATTTCAGATCATTTGGGTGTTGTAAGTGGTCCGAGTCACTCAATTGACATAAAACTTTGTCTTTTTCTCCTGAGGGTCCCATATTGATCGATTTACATCTGTCTTCCATAGTACACCAATTTCTGCAGTGACTATATAGATGCATTCCGACTGGTAATGAAATGTTTTTAGAGACGTGGTCCACCAATGCATATCCATCTTTCTGTCGCAAGAACTTGAGACGCCGACAGCTATCTATCAATCAGACATTAGAGGATAGCTTTGTTAGGCGTGCAAAACGTTTCACGTAGGCTGGCGAAGAAAATCTCATAAAACACACGAACAGAATAGAATATAATTGAGTAACTTGAATAGAACCATTATTTTGAGAAAACCGTGAGTTCTTAGGGATTTGACGATTTTCACGGACACCAATTCACGGGCTAAAACCTCTTTCCATTCGGATTTTGAGATCCACCTGCCCAAAAATTGGATTGTTCATCGCATCGTCTTCCCATGGTTAGTGTTCGGTCGACATATATTGAACCGCTTGTTAGCCAGGCTATTTATTTCATAACCCTTCTGCGATATTCTTTTTCCTTTAACACCAGCAAAATAAAATACTGACAATTCCGCCATATAAGCACCGGAGGTTATATTTTTTTAGGTAAAAAAAAAAAAATTGGTTCTAATGTTTTATTTCGTTTGCATTTTCATGCGTTTTTCGGTGGATTAAAAGTTTCAAAATGTAAAATACTTTCGGAGAAAAACGAATCCCAGTTGATGTGGCTCAGAAAAAAATAATAAAGAAGACTGCAGAACCTAAGATAAACAAACTTTTTTTTCTGATTTAAAACTTTTATCATTGCTATTGTTTTCACCAAAAAATTTATAAGTAGAATGTTTCGAACAAAAACGGATTTGAGTGGTAGGATACAGAAAAAAAATGTGGAAAAAGAAAGCTTTCCACAAGCTAAGCTGAGCGAGCTTTTTGCATTTAAATTAAGAATTTTTATTATTAGTATATTTCCATTCATCACAATGCTTTAAAAATATGTTAGTCCCCCGAAGTGGTCTCTTCCTTTCTGTAAATATTTCCCCGTGTACTTTAATTAGTTATCAAATTGTCAAAATTTGAATTTTTGCAATCAAGCATAGCGAATAATATATAATGTTATGCCTCTAAATGTGCTTATTTTGACGATCTCTGAAGCTTTATCCCAAGTTGAAAACCAAAACAATAAATGTAAATAATAATGTCAAGATAGATGGAGTTTTAGAAAATCATCTCCTTTTGCGCTACTTATGAGCTCATACCTCGTTTATCGTAATCCTCCCCAACTAGACTTGAACAGATGATACATACATGAAAGGCATTCTTTCCCCATTTGAACCTTTCTTTGCATTTTTTTCTTTCAAACCAAGTTCAAACAGCGAGAGAAAACAGCTTTTATTTGCTGAATAAAACTCCCTGTGAAAAATATGGCTCTCGTCAATTTACCGACTTGAGCTAAAGTGCTTAGGAGAAGCTTGAAAGATGAAAAAAAAACAAGCAGTATCAATTCACATTTTGTTAATAATAATAACAACTTTTCCAACTTCAAACATACTAGAGTCAAAAGAGGTTTACCCTGAGAGAGTAAGATAAGTTCATAGGTATATTAGATACTGAATTTTACCACAACTGGCAGTAATTTCGCAATCTGATTGGCCACTTTGCAGTTGTTGATAAGAGTTCAGACAGCGCTGCTCGCGTCAACGTGTTACGCAAAGTGTCACGCATCGAAAGAATCCACAACATTTTGTGATGACGAATATCGTCGTCGTAGAGACCACGCTAAACCACTGTCGATTTGCTAATTTTATTCTCATGGATCATTCATCTCTCACTTTTCAGCTTACTAAACAAAACTGCTTCTGTGGCACTCGCATTGAGTAAATTATTAATGAACCATTGTTCAAAACTTATTTCTTATATAAAAACATATAGCGAATGATAAAGGATTAATTCACATCGACTATAAAAACTTTGTTTCCCTACTTAATTTCCTTCACAGGCTAACACAGCTCAAGAAATGTTTGAAATGTCCTATTCGCAAGCTATTGCTTAGATTTCATGTAAGAAAGGTCCCTCTGCTTCAAGAGAGGCCATCGTAAAGAGGATGAAAAATTAGTTTTTTATTAGTTTTCTTAATGTTCTAAGAGTACAAGATGATTAAGATGATAAAAATTAAGGACGAAAGCGACATTAGGATGTTTAACCTACTTTTAGTTTTTTAGGATCGAAAAACATGACCAGGTCTCTGCTTAAAACTAATCGAAAATCCTAAATAATCAATGTTTTTCCATCGACATTACGAGGAAATGTTATGGGTTGGGTTTTTTCTCTATGAAAAACATAAGAGTCTCTGCAAAAAAAATTAACTTGATGAGATTCTTGCAATTCTTGTGATGGAATCGCGTGGACTTACATGAAATATTGACGTAAAATTCCTGCCACTGAAAGTGTTTTCGTAGCAAGAGAGAAACTATGTTTTGTTGAAATTAATTGTAACCTGGTGTCGACGACTTTTTTCTTTTTCTTTCTTCAGAAGGTCTCTATTTAAATTCCGCACATCTTGTGTTCTTGGCTTTCTAGATCTGGTTAATTATTTTCAAAAGAGACATTGTATGCTGACTTAGTTAGGCAATTCTTTGTTTCTAAACGCTGCAGGAGTTCTTTTGTTTCCTTATCCACGCTAAGTAGTAATAGCATGTCAATAAAGTGCGTCTAAGTTTTCGCAATACCATCCAGGAGACAAAATACTGAGACACACGTCTCTACAATACAATTGATGAAGTTTTTGTTTGCTACATGCAATTTTTCGCTGTGGACTAAATCCATTTTTAACATTTTCAAATTTTTCAAAGTAGTCTATTTAAAACAGCTTACTGGAGTTTTAGCAAGCAAAGATATTGCTTAGGTGTAGGGTGACGAAAATAAAGAATTCTCAAACCCGCTTAATGATGACTTCGCTCTCTTAAAAGGTGAAGGCTCAACTGTGTAAATGAAGGTGTTTCCATGTAAAAATTATACGGTAACGGAAATAAAGAATTCTCATACCCGCTTGATGATGACTTCGTTCTCTTGAAAGTTGAAGACTCAGCGTAAATGAAAATGTTTCCATGTAATAATAATGGAGACTTTTTTCCTTATGTTCCGCTTTTTTAGAGATACATTTGTTTCTTCCGTTATAAAATGATTTGAATGAATACTCGGTTATTTTAATACATGGAGACAGAACTAAAGTCAAACAATCTTGAACCACTGTAGTTAAACACTGCGACGATATGAAGTGCTTCTCAGAGTTTTCATACTCACTGCGTTTGCTATAGCTAACGTAATGAGTATTTTTACGAGTCTAATGGCTTTAGAGACTAAACTAAATTCTCCCATTTGGTTTTTTCTCCCTAAGTTACAGAGGTCTGAGTGTCTCTTATTCATTGCCATCCGAATTAAGACAAAAGCTTCATGTAATAGTGTTTCTCTGCAAACTCAATTTGCTGGTTAACAACAAACAGCAAAAATATTTTTTTCCCTACCGAACAATAGCTTTTATTACATATTTATGATTTTTTAATGATGATCTTGATCTGAATAAATTTTGTAAAAATTTAAAACTTAGAAAACGTTGCCGAAACTGAGTTCAAACCAAAATACCCCGAATGAAGTTCCCGCACACAATCGATTTTGTTGCAACTCATTTATATAGAAAGTTTCTAAATTTGTTAGTGCTTTGTAAAATCGTAGTTTCCTTCTTCATCATTTTCAATTAGTTATCATTATTGATAAAATAGCAAATTTCTTTGCACTCAAGTTTCGGGCCCTTGCTTTTCTTGAACTCTAGTCTTTTATTACTTTAGGAGTTGCCATAGTCTACATTTTCATCCGACCCACAAAAAAGAATGTCAAAGTTAACTTACCATGGTTTGCAACTGCTAACCAGTAGAACCAGCCTCCAGACAAAAAAAGAAGAAATATGAAAGAGAGCATCAGGCAGGCCATCTTCATGTAATATGTCAAAAAAGGAAGTTTGTAACCCACTATCACGGCAGTTTACTTTTTAAAAATATTTTTAGTAAAGTGAAACAAAAGCAGGAACCGTCAATTTCCCTTCTCTAGCGCTTTTAGGTTCTTGTAGAGCCAAAACTGCGAAGTTTTACAGTTATCGTCATTCATTATTAATCAAAATTTGGCAAGACAATAAGTTTCTTAACTGTTCCTCTTCACTATTTTATTCAAACATCACTTGTGCATAAAAAATGCTCACAACCAGGCCTCTAGTTATGTGGAATTGAAAAAGAAAAATCTCCCTGAAACATTGATCAAAACGAATCGAACGAACGAACGATGAAAAATAAAACAGAAATAAAGGAAGAGAAGAAAAATCTAGAGATACTAATTGTTGTGATGATTTTTAGTAGTATCACTCATGGACTTCCCTTGGGGAACGTAAATTCCTAACCCTGCGAGCCAATTTTGACAAATCTAAGCCTTTTGTATTCTGGACTATGTTGATATCAAAACAATTCCACAGTTTCATTAACTCTTTGAATAAAAAGAAATCAAATAACCACTGGATTTGGTGTTTTCCATTCAATTGGGTAAGTGAGAGTGAAGACTGTCATTTCAAAATGATTATACAGTCAATAAAGAAGGAGTCTTGACACGTCACACGACGTGAAACGATTTGCCAAAAGTTTTCTTCTTGGAACTTTTCCCATATATATTTTTATCACCAAAAAATAAGAAATTAAAAGGAATGAAAAATGCTATAAATTTGAACGTGCGAAAGAAAGTCTGTTTATATGACAGGTGTGAATAAACATTTTAATCAACAAATAGACAAGCCTCCTTTGTGCTCTGTTCTGTTCCAAGGCACAGAGGAAGCGGATAGAGCACGAAAGAAGTGTAAGGGGAAACACGAGATGTAGTCTAGCATTTCTGTCCACTTCGTGAGTGCTCAAGCCGCTTCCCGAGTGCCTAACAATAGAACAGAGTACAGCCATGGCTCTTCTATTTGTTTTAAAATGAAGAATCCGTTAAATTCCCCACGCATTACTTTCAATTTTCAAAACAAGCTCTATTTCCAGTGCGAACAACAGTGTCGTCAACATGTTGTATACTCTCATAAAGCAGGCTACAATAAGCCAATCAGAATCCCTACTAGAGTGGCTCAAGTAATCTGATTGGTTGAACAAAACTAAAGCTGTCAAAAATGTCAAGCCATCAAAGTTCATTCACCATCGAAGTTCGTTCACGACTTGCAATTTTTCACAAAAAAAAAGGAAATAGTTGGGTGGGCCGAATTTAACACTATTGCATGAAGCTCTAACTTTTCTTACACAAATTCTGAATGTGAAATGTTCCGTGAAACTCGCTTACATTATTGTCATTATTGTAAGAAATAGACAACATTTTTTAGAGACATTATTCGGCATACTTATGCCATCTTCAATCAATGAGTAACTGAACGTGAGTAATTTTATAGCATACAAGTAGATGAATAAAATATTTACAGTATCATGTAATACCAAAGCGGGTACTAGTTAAAGCGTGACAACAAACCTCAAAGGTGTGAAGTAAAACGCTTGAAAAGTGTTATAATGCTGTAATTGTTTGTTAAGTTCAGGTTTGGTCTTATTTATATAAAAAGCTTCTTTGAGTTTTAAATCAATTGAGTTGTTAGCAGAATCCAGAATACTAAAGCAAGAAAGGGAGTATTTTTGTTCTTACAAGAAGGAGATGTGTTGAAATGCTTAAAAGTATGCGAGTTTTTATCGCTTTCCGTGTGCTCCTTTATCCTAGTAGAGAGGTGACGACTAGTTTCGCCAATATAACGAGAATTACAGCCCGCAGAAGAAAATTGGTAAACTACCATGGATTTTACAGCATCAGGAGTACGATCTTTAACACTGAACATGTTTTTCATTTTAAAAGAAGTGAAAACTAGTTTGATATTAAGGTCCGATTTGCAAAAGCGCTTAGTGAGTTGTCGGAGTTTAAAGGCCCATTTTCATCTGAGATCCTTTGCAGTCGTTTGTTTTTGTTTTGGAATCGCGCTATTGTTAAATGGCGAACTCTGATAGTCATTCACAAACACTATTAAAACGAAAAACAAAGATTTGATGAAGAACAGTAAACAAACTTGCAGCTAAATATTTGAGACTGAAAAATCATAAAGCGAGTCTGTGTATAAAACTTGCACAAAGCTTACTTGATATTAAAGGAAATTGTTCGGCTTCAACACAAAATAAAATATGAACAAATAACCAATATTGGCCAAAACTGATTTACTTTACGTATTTCAATTATAGAATAATGATTTGTACAAATGAGATCGCTTACATACATATCTCAGGATCTCAAGTAAAAATCATTCAAATAATTATTCTTACCTCGAAAAATCTCCCTGAAGTGTCTAGTTCCATCGTAGGAACAATGCAATAACATTTCTGCAAAAGCACTGTCTGTAGTGTTACCGAAACCCATTGTTATTTTCCTTGCCCTCCATAAATCATACACAGACTCTCGAAGTCGAACAACCTTTCCCGAGCCGGGCAGACCCGGCCTTCCTCTAAACCGCTTCTTCGGCGGCATCAACTTTTCAAATGACGTTTTTCACCGCCATACATGTACGAATTAAAAACTATTTACTAATATGGATACTACGATAGTTTGTTGTTTGCACATGATTCAAGATGGAACTTTGAAAGCCCTAATTAGTAAGATGGAAGAAGATATCAAAGCGATTCCGCAACCTCGAGGAAAAGAGCGTATTTTTTATACATGAAAAATGATCTGGGCGCGCGAGGCATCTCGGTTGAAAATGGGCCTTTCAGGTTCGCTATTTTAGAATAATAGCCGACTAAGGGGAGTTTGAAGTAACGTGTATTATTGTCATCAATGTTCTTGCTATTTTGAGAGGAGGACCCGTCAAGATACCGCTTGAAAGTTCTGTCAATAATATGTGGAGGAAAAGAATTACGTTTTAAAGTGTCTTAATTAAACTTTCCGACAATCAGAATTCCAACAAAATTAGCTCTTGGTGTGACTGGGAAAGTAATGGATCAGTCATGATGATTGGAGGAGGAGCCAGCTGTGGAGGATCTGATTATGGCATCGGCATAACCGAGAAAAATGGCGGTGCATCTTTTTATAAAATGGAACATAAACTCGATTTTAGAACGATGCCAATCCTTTTAATTATGGATAAAGGCTGAAGTTTCGAAAGAAACTGTTTGGGGCTGCGTCGGTGGGAGTAACGAGATAATTTGGATATATCAACAAAGTTGAAATGGTAAATTAGCCACCGTAACGATTACAAAAGCTGACGTCTCGAGCGTTAGCCCTTCGTCGCTCCGACGAAGGGCTAACGCTTGAAACGTCAGCTTTTGTAATCGTTACGGTAGCCAATTTACCATTTCAACTTTGTCGATATATGCAAACTTTTAATTATGGGACAACTCAGAATTATTCGTTGAACTTATGGATTAATTTACCATAACTTATATATTTTACCACAATTGGCAGTAATGTCACAATCTAATTGGCCAATTTGCCGGTTTCTAGAACAGACAAAGCTGTTCGCGTCAATGTTTCACGCAACATTTTACGTAACGTGTTACGCAACGTGTCACGCACTAAAAAAATTGTTTTAGTTGACGTCGATAATGTTGTTGTAAATAATCGATACTGTGGTGATAAATATCGTTGTCGATAAGAGAACAGACCACGCTGAACCACTGTCGATGTGATAAGTACGCAAAGTACATAAGTAGCCTCAAAAATAGACGGACTATACATGTACACCGAATGCAAATATGGCGTCCTATTTGAATTGCCATTGTTCTCGACTCGCTAGCCTCGTCTTCACGAGAAAACACGAAAGGATTATTACATGTGTGAGAGGCTAGAGAGTCCAGAACAATGGCAACTCAAATTGTACGCCATATTTGCACTCGGTGTATCGTTACGGTATTTTCTGAACCACCTGAAAGATACAACTCGTGCCAACTCAACTACTTTATTAACTGACGTAATAATCTTACTACGCAGCGATACCAATACTAATACAATAACTAACGTCTTATCCCAGAGCCCTCTTATAAACTATAATCTCAGTCCATACACTACTGCACAACTCACAGTTCTCTTCAGAGATCCTTGTAACGCACTGATGTCCACTTAAACTTCTCTCAACGTAGCTTTCCACCCGGCTGACGATTCCAGTAACAACACTAGCTCCCCTGGGCTCTTCGCAACAGTAACTCACTGAAAAAGGCCTAACTTAAGCTGCTCGCGACTTCTTATATATCTTTCACAAACTGTTCTAGAATGTTCTTGGGATTTGTAATACTTTTATTTTTCGTAACATTACTTTTACATCATAACAAAATATGCTGACTAAGAGTTCTAAAAAGTTCTTCAGTTCTACTTTTAGTAATTACGTAACGCACTCTCCATAACACTATTCATTCAACCGATAATAAGGCTTTATGTAAGCGGCATGAGTCTAATTCAAGATGTGATGCTACTGAGAGTTCTTTTATTTTCGAAGTAAAACTACCAATATATATATATAATTATAACAATTCAAAGGTGCTTAATAATTTTTGTGGCGTTAAAATAGAATTATATAACCAAAGAAAACTATGCGTCAGACCCTCTTCTCAGTGGTGGAGAAAGCGGCTACTTTGACGTTCAGAAAGCTTGCTCTCAGACTAAGGTATTCTTACCATAGCAACCGGCTGAACTATATCAAAGGTATCTTTGAATAAAGAAAGAAGCAACACTTACAGATGGTGATAGTAAGTGCTGATGCAGATGATAACGATTATGATGAGGATAATAATGACAATTGCACAAGGTCGTAGTAGTAGCAAGTATGATAAATATTGTAAGAAATAGACAAATTTCTTGAGAGACATGTTTCGGCATGCTTATGCCATCTTCAATCAATGAGTAACTGAACGTGAGTAGTTATATAGCATACAAGCAGATGAATAACATTTTAACAGTATGATGTAATACCAAAGCGGGTACTAGTTACAACGTGACAACAAATCTCAAAGGTGTGAACTAAAACGCTTGAAAAGGGTTATAATGCTGTAATTGTTTGTTAAGTTCAGGTTTGGTCTTATTTATATAAAAAGCTTCTTTGAGTTTTAAATCAATTGAGTTTTTAGCAGAATCCAGAATACTAAAGCAGGAAAGGGAGTATTTGTTCTTACAAGGAGATGTTTTTAAATGCTTAAAAATGTCGGGAACCGTGAACAATGCCTTATTTCATTTAGTAGTTATTGTTCTTTGTTGTTTATGACCGGAGATGACTTTACTAAATTTCCCAAAATGTACTTTGTACTCCTAGGTATCACGTATCTACTTAGTTAAATATAGCGATCCTGCATGCGCTCGTGTCGGCTGATGCTGTTGTTAAGCCTGGAGTTTAAACGGAGTGATTCTTAGAATAAAGGAGCTGAATAATTAGGAAAAGTGTTGGTGCGTTTTCGAGAAACTGGCGACCACGAAGGGGCGGCTGAGCGAGAATGGAAAAGGAAGAGGCAGAGTTAAACGCGAAAATTAAAACGTTAAAGTTTTGGGTCAAGAAGACAGACGAAATCCTTCAAAAGGATAATCGAGCGGCGTTGGAGAGACACAGAACTTCTCTTGAGATTGTGGTGACCGCAGTTACGACCCTGAAAGAGTCTATAGAGGAGAAGAAGTTTGCTGAAGGTGAAGACGAACAAGCCGTTCAAGAATGGGCGGAAGAATTTGAAGAATCGGTTGACGAGGCGGATAAATGCATGCGACAATTGGCAAGCAAAATAGAGCTGATCCATCGGAAATCTAAACATGAAGCCGCCATCTTTGAGCACAGGCAAGCCATTCGTACATTTCATCAACCGTAATTGAGTTAATAAAGGTAAGCCCTAAGTCTACGGGGTTACGACAAGTCGCCATCCTGACAGGAATCACAACAAAAGCCATGCAAGTATTTGATGTGGTCGTAAGTTCCGTCGCCGGCGATTTTAAGCTCGACGTGGACATTACGAAAGTAAACAAGAGAGAGTTATTGGTCCTGGAGAATCCTAGCTACAAGCCTTTAATTAAAGCAAATCCACACCTCAAGGCAGTACGAATGGATGATGAAGACACGAAGCAAATGTTACCCGTTCACATCATGTTGGGAGCCAATGACTTTGCCAAAATACGCACTGGGGAGCGGCTGCGAGTAGGATGCCGGGGAGATCCTGTTGCTGAGTCCACCAGATCTGGATGGACAGTTATGTCGCCTGGGGCTGATAGTGGCTTATCGCCTGCGCTGTCGGTTGTAAACTCTAATGCTGACTATGAGAACCTGTGCGCTCTTGACGTATTAGGACTGGCGAACTCTGCAACCGGAGATCAGAGTGCTGTTTATGATGAGTTCATGGAACAGTTAGTTCGTTCTCCGGAAGGATGGTACGAAACTGGGCTACCTTGGAAGGAAAACTGCCCTCCTTTACCAAACAACCGGGAAGGAAGTTTGCGCAGATTAAACACTCTTGCACGAAAGCTGAGGAAGACTGACCTGCTAGATGAGTATGACGCTGTGATCAGAGAACAGCTGGAAGAAGGCATAGTGGAGCGAGCACCAGTTGAAGTTACTGGAAGAGTGTTCTTTCTATTTCATCGTGCAGTTGTGAGAAGAAATGCTGAGACAACGAAACTGCGAGTGGTGCACGACGCGTCTGCGCGTGCACAAGAGAAAGCCCCGTCGTTGAACGATTGCGTCCATGCTGGACCTCAATTACAAAACAAGCTGTGGAGTTTCGTTGTTCGAAACTGATTCCATCCTAAGGTAGTGGCTGGCGACGTTCGTCGTCGTGCATTCCTGCAAGTGCGAATCCGAGAAACCGAGAGATACCCTACGATTTCACTTAATCGCGGACTGGACAGCCAAGCAAGTTGAAACGCTGCGTTTCACTAGAGTGGTGTTTGGTCTCGCCCCTTCGCCATTCCTTCTCAATGGAGTGATCCAGCAACATCTAGCGAATCTGTTGTCCACATACCATGATGCTGTGAAAGAGATCTTTAAGAGCCTCTACGTGGACGACCTGTTCTGTGGAGGGCCTACTATCGAAAAGGCGAAACAGCTAAAACGAGAAGCTACCGAGATCTTCGCTGATGCCAAGTTTAAACTGCACAAGTGGCATTCGAACATAAAAGAGCTTGAGACAGCCTGTGAAGACTACGAGCCATCATTCACCAAGGAGCAGTTAGAGAACATACCGGCAAAGGGAGAATGTAAACTCCTAGGCGTTGGTTGGGACAAGGTCGAATATACTATGTATGTGTGTTTCCGGCCACACCAGCCGAGCAAACGAGGTGTGCTATCCTGACCAACCTGGCTAAAGTGTACGACCCACTTGGAGTGGTGTCACCTGTCATGCTTGAGGGGAAAGTTCTGTATAGAGTCCTATATCGACAAGAACGCTTGGGACGCCCCCTTGTCAGAGGAGACCATGAAGAAATGGAAAAAGGGGGAGAGAAGTCTACTTGAGGCAGTGTCGGTGAGACGCAGTATTCCTCTCTACCAAAAAGAAATTGACGAGATTTAACTCCATGCATTTCGTGATGCCAGCGGTCGTGGGGTGTGTCCAGCAGTTTCCACCGTGGTCAAGCAAGCCTCAGGTACATCACAAGGGATAGTAACTGCAAAGTCCCGTCTAGCGAAACAAGGTCTTACGATTCCTAGGTTGGAGCTCTTGTCAGGTCACATGACCGTAAGTTTAATCACCAATGTACGCCAAGCGCTAGAGTGACTAACTCTTGCGACTAAAGACCGTTGCTGGTTGGACAGTTCTGTTGCCCTACACTGGATTGCCGATAAAGGGGAGTACCGTCAGTTTGTGCAGAATCGTGTTAGTAGAATCCAGTCTCATCCAAACGTGCTGTGGCGTCATGTTCCGTCAACTGAAAATCCCGCCGATCTAGGAAGCGGTGGTGGCAGTGTGGTAGGCGCAGACCTGTGGTGGGATGGACCTACTTGGCTCTCAGAACCTGCTAAGTGGCCAGACGACATCATGCCAGAACCAAGCCGTGAAAGTATGGCAGAACGAAAGCTCCAGAAAGAAGTGTTCGCGGTTGGATTCGAGACCCGTGATACCTTGGATTTGGTCCTATGGAAGTTCGAACTGCGTAAGGCCATGAGGATTGGTGCCTTAGTCATGCGATTCCTGCATAATTCACGTAGCTTCTCCAGCAAGACGAAGGGACCACTATAGCTGAGGTTGAGACATGTCAGATGTTTATAGTCAAGAGAGCACAGCTACAGGGGATGATACACGCCAAATTTGACCAAGACCAAGAACAACTGAGCCTGCAGCTTAGTGAAGGTATGTTGGAATGTCGAGGACGGATCCAGGGTGAGTACTCAATACACCTGCCTGACTCAGCTCTACTAGTAGCGAAGATAGTGCAACGGGCTCACGTCACTACACTCCATGGGGGAGTTGGTCTAACCATGGCGAGGGTGAGAGAGAAGTTTTGGATACCACGTCTTCAGAAATTGACGAAGAGAATCGCGAAAAAATGCAATGGGAAATTGCAAACGCTTTCAAGCCGTGGCCTTTGCAAAATCCACCACCAGCACCCTTGCCAATAGCAAGAACGGAAGGTAACACGCCTTTCAACGTGATAGGCGTGGACTTTTCCGGGCCTGTGAAATACCGTGACAAGCGCAAGGAAGGGAAAAAGGCCTATGTGGTGTTGTACTCCTGCAGTCTAACACGAGGAGTGTTTCTGGATGTGCTGCCGAGTTTGGAGACTACAGGGTTCATCAAGAGCCTGAAACGGTTAATTGCCAGAGGAGGACGACCATCGAAGAGCTATTCGGACAACAGCCAGACGTTTGTCGCTGCAGCCAAGTGGCTAAAGAAAGTACAGAAAGATGAAAGATTCCACTCGTATCTAAGTGATCAGTCCATCATTTAGCAGTTCAACCTCAGCCGAGCACCCTGGTGGGGCGGACAATTCGAGCGACTGATTGGATTAATGAGTCAGCGTTCCATAAGACAGTTGATCAAGGCAGCTCAGCTGGGAGGAGTTAGGCAAAGTAATCCTGGACGTCGAAGTGACCCTTAATAATCTTCCGCTTTGCTACCAAGAGGAAGATGTCCTACCTCTTACATTGACACTACACAAGTTACTCTTCCTCAATGCCAATATCCTGCCTGAATTACAGCCACACTAGCTGGATGACAAAGATTTACTTAAGCGTACCGAGTTCTTGTTGAGAACTAAAGATGCAATGTGGCTTTGGTGGACGGCCGAATACTTGCGGTCGTCACGTGAGCGCCATCGTCTTAAACACGGTGACAAGAAGTGTACCCTTGCTATTGGAGATGTAGTCGTCATCCAGTACGCTCGGTTAATAAGATATATATATATAATTATACCTCAAGAATTAGGTTACTTGAACTTTTACTGCAACTCTGAGTTTCATGCCTCTTGCGAAGCCTGACGATTGCTTCGCAAGAGGCATGAAACTCAGAGTTGCAGTAAAAGTTCAAGTAACCTAATTCTTGAGGTATAATTATCCATAGCTCTAGCCCTGCTATTGAGCACTTTTTAGTAGATGATGATCTCATTCCGCTATTTTGGTTATATATATATATATATATATATATATATATATATATATATATATATATAACTAACTGCAGACAGTACTGTTTCGGCCTTCTGGGCCTCATCAGTGCAGTGCTAATGCTAGGATGGGGGAGAACCGAGACGGTCACCCCAAACGACCCAACCTTTGTGGTATCGTCTAAGCCATGCCAGAGTGCTCAAACTAGAGTAAACTAGCGAGCATGCGCAATTGCAACGGCAATGACTCATCCTAGATAGAGTGCTCTATTTGGACATGAAAGCTAAGCTTTGTATGCCAAAGAGCTATATCTAACTGCAGACAGTACTGTTTCGGCCTTCTGGGCCTCATCAGTGCAGTGCTAATGCTAGGATGGGGGAGAACCGAGACGGTCACCCCAAACGACCCAACCTTTGTGGTATCGTCTAAGCCATGCCAGAGTGCTCAAACTAGAGTAAACTAGCGAGCATGCGCAATTGCAACGGCAATGACTCATCCTAGATAGAGTGCTCTATTTGGACATGAAAGCTAAGCTTTGTATGCCAAAGAGCTATATATACTATATATATACTGTATATCTTCTATCGTTCATTGCGAGTTAACACTGTTCGCCACTCTTCTTTCTCCGGTCAGAATCGAAATGTTGGAGTGTACTTCCTGTGACGTTACTTCTGCTGCAAAAGGGATTTATTATTTCATTTGTATTTTTTTCTTTTCTTGTTTAATGATATATCAATATGTGGTTAATGATTGCAGATCGATTAGATACTTGATTAATTCCGATTAGTACTTCGGACTCGTAGTGGGCTAGGCCGTTTAGCTAGGTCTATGCATACTACTAGTATACGAATGATGAAAGGACTGACTGCTTCTGGATAATGATGGTATAAATGAAATAGCAAAGTTTAAGCGCGGTGATATATTTTCATAAGTATAATAAAGGTGTTTTCTGTCTTGTCACTAGCGCTGGACAACGAAAACATTCAATTCTGAGTCCCTAGGAAGATCTTTTGGATTCCGCGTTCCAATGCTCCCTCACTGAGCCATAGGGGCAATGGTGGGCTAGTCATTTCCAAGTGATACGAGCCCTACATACTGCTACGAGCAGCAATGTCATAGCCTCATGTTTGTAAGTAGAATAAGAAAGATGGCTAATTTTTAGCTCAATAAAGAAGTGAGAAAGATGTCGTTGTGTATGAAGCCGTTTTGTACAATTTTTCTTTGCTCCACTCGAGGGAATAGACGAAATACATCTTTCTTTATGTCTTCACGGAGCTCAAAACTCATCATCTTTCTTATTCCATAATCATTTATTGACAAGTTTTACTTTTCCCAGACAAATGATGTTTAATGGAAAGGGCTGGACCTTAATGTTTTAAGTCCATCTCCTACCATGGGCAAGGGCAAGGCAAGGGCGATAACTCGCGAGAATACTTTTTCAAGACAGAGCTAATATAAATGATGATAGTGATTTGAAAAGAACTAAGTTAAACATAGTGAAAGCTAACCATACCCTGACTATTCCATGACGCAATTAGGATGCAATTTAAATGCAGTCCTGCTGAACTGACTGAAAGAGGAATCACGGTGAGAACATAGAATGCAATCTGCCGTCAACACAAAGCTATGTGCATAATACGTAATATGTGATATATGATAAACCTAATTATATAGTCTTGTGAATGGCTTACCGCCCCATTTGTTGTTCTCTTTATCCTTGAAATGGTATGAACGGAATCTCTGTGGCAAGTATGGTCGAATCACTGTCCCTGGCTCGTATCCACTCCTCCTCTGTTATTCCGTATATGTTTCTATTCTGCAGAGGACGAACCTAATTCTTGAGATCCAGCGGACTCTTGACATAAGCTTGCCTATTAGCTCCAACTCCATAAGCCGAAAATGTACTTTAGTCATAGCCCAGAATGCTTAGCATTTTTGCACCAAGACCTTTTAAGAACAAAATGCAGATCAAATAAGGGTTTGGTTCGAGGTGTTTGAGGGTAAATATTGAGGGAAATAAGTTGGGAGGAAGAATGAGAAGTTTTGGATATTTTTGTAGCTTTTCGATTTATCATTTTTCTCCACCCATGTTAATGGGTGGAGAAATGGTTTCTTTGGGGCAGGCTTTGGCATAAGACCTGTCCTCCTCCTCCCCCCTTCCACACCATTCTAAACTCCAAAGTGGAACATTTTTTTGGTTTTAGCTTTTGTTTTTACCATAATTACAGGTAATGTCGCAATCTGATTGGCTAGTAGGCAAAATGCGAAAACGGCCAATAGTGGAAAAAATGCTAAAGCGGTTCCTAGTGGGCAAAATGCCAAAACGGCCACTAGTGGACAAAACGCTAAACAGCCACTAGTGGACAAAATTCTAAAACGCCACTAGTGAACAAAATGCCAAAATGACCAACTAGTGGAAAAAAATACCAAAACGACCAGTACTAGAAAAAATGCTAAAACAGCCACTACTGGCGAAAATGCCAAAAGGCCCACTAGTGGAGAAAATACCAGAACGGCCATTAGTGGACAGCATGCCAAAACGGTCACTGGCGGAGAAAATGCCAAAACGGTCACTAGTGTACGAAGTACCAAAACGGCCAGTAGTGGACAAAATCCCAAAACGCCCACTCGAGGCCAAAATGCAAAAACGCCACTAGTGGACAAAATGTCAAAATGGCCACTTGTGCACAAAATACCAAAACGGCCACAAGTAGACAAAATGCCAAAGCGGCCACTAGTGTACAAAGTACCCAAACGGCCAATAGTGGACAAAATGCCAAAACAGCCACTTGTGGCCAAAATGCCAAAACGGCCACTGGTGGACAAAATGCCAAAATAGCAAGTAGGGGACAAAATACCAAAACGGCCACTAGTGGACAAAACGCCAGAACGGCCACTAGTGAACAAAATGCCAAAAACGGCCACTGGTGGCCAAAATGCCAAACGGCAACTTATGCACAAAATACCAAAACCGCCAAAAGTGGACAAAATGCCAAAACGGCTATTAGTGATCAAAATCACTAATTATCTGAATTATTATACATCGTAGTCACTATCTGTCTTCTCATTGGCTAAACACTTACAGTTAATTCTGGGAAACAGTGCAACCTAAAGATTATTCACTAATCTGTACCTACAGATTAGTGAATAATCTGCAGGTTGAGCGCAATGCATGATTTCCAGTGAAGCAATGTCAAGTTCACGGACAGTGAAGTAAGAATGACTTCTCGATTCGCTTCATCGACCCAGCGAGAAATTGAGAAATTACTTGAAGATAAAGGTTCGGAAAATGCTAAAAGATCGACAAAAGTGGCGAAGGAACTGTTCTACGAATCATCGGCCTTAAAGAGAAAATATTCAGGAGCCACACTACAAAAAGGAAAGAAAATTTGACACAAAGAAAATTTGTTCACCACACGGTTGTACATTTTTAAGTGCTCGAAAATAAACTGTGTACGCTGCGATATTGCGTTTAGCGTTATTTTCATGAAAGCAATGTATAATAAAACAATAATTAGATTCGGTTTTTGCCTATCCGGAATAATCAAGGTCTCGGTTAGTGTTATCAGCCTCAGCCATCGGCATCGGCTGATAACACGTACCTCGACCTTGATTATTCTGGATATCACAGAAACCTCATCCAATAATTGTTTATAATCCGAAATCGGAATAATCGAGGTCTGGTTAATCGAGACTCGACAGTATTATCTGGTGTCTCCAACATAACGAAAAATATTTACAATTAAACTACCAAGAGGGCTTTTTGTTGTGGCATTATCAATTATATATCCATACAGGTCAAACTTCATATTTTTCTGATTTATCCAAGCATTTGGGTTTATCTGGACAAAGCGAGTTGTGATCGGTGGATCGATGGGAAGGATATAAATCTTGTCATAGTCGTAATGTACTGGAAATGTCTGATGATTAAAATAAATTCAATTTGATATTTTCTTATCACCACCATCGTAAATATACGTATAGGTAAAGAACGAAACGGCTCAACTGAATGGGTAGCAGTCGACTGGGTAGAAAACGCTCGGGGGTACTAAAGGACTGGTAACCAGTCAAAATGAAGCACACATATAATTGATGCTTTCCAAATTAATTCCTTTGTAAGGATGTATATAGTTTCCAACGAACTTCGTCATTGCTAGTATAGAAACGAAGATATATAGCTCTTTCCGGTTCAGATCCCTTTACAGCCAGCTTTTGAAGCAGAAAAAATATTAAAAGTTATATTTAATCGTACTCGATGAATAATGATACATTAAAACAAGGGCACTATTCGAATTTCTTTCGCTTAGGTGTAGGATTTCACATGATTTAAATTTTACGCTTACATCATTCATGGATTGGATGGTTTGTCGAGTGTTTTATATATAAAGGCTGATAGTTTCGAAAGAAACTGTTTGGGGCTGCGTCGGTGGGAGTAACGAAATAATTTGGATATATCAACAAAGTTGAAGTGGTAAATTAGCCACCGTAACGATTACAAAAGCTGACGTTTCGAGCGTTTGCCCTTCGTTTTATATATAGACTGAGAGGAACGTTGCAGAAATGAAAAGATTAAAAAAAAAAAAAAAAAAAAAGAGATAAGGAAAGAAAAATTATAAACCTGTAGATTTCTTTTCTTTCTATGCAACCTGCAACCTTCAACAAACACGAAGTGTTTGTTCTGAATAAATACGATTTGTCATCCAAATGAAAAAAAGAACAGGCCCGGTTGTCTCAGAAAGGTAGATAACGAGGATAAATCTCCATCCGGTCGATAGCGTGGTACCTTCCTGTCAACAGTTATCCTCTGGATAGCGATTTATCCTTTGGAGTGAGTTATACGCCCTTTGAACATCTGGACCCAGGACTTTAATCGCCTCTCCCCCTCTGTAGTTTGTTGTATTAAAAATGTCTCCATGGCTAAAAATGTCTGTGCTTTTGGATTAAGGATGAAGTCCATGACCTCACTCACCATTTCAAAGCAAACTTTCTTCACAATTCCACTGCAATATCGGGAGCCTAACGATGCCTGAATTGTTAGAGTCAAATTTAGGCCTCACGGAACAGCTTTAAGGAAAATTTCAGACATGCGCAGATGACGCTCCTTGTTGTGTTTACTTCTCCCCTGTGCGCTTTTAAAACTTTACCGTTGAATATCTTATCAAAACACAAAGTCTCTGGTAGTTTAATACTTAAACTGCGAAGACTGCAACGGAGTTAAGGATTCCACCGTTTTATTTTTTTCTTTTCATCGACTTAGTGGTAGAAATGCTATTTTTTCGTACTGTTTTGTCATTCATTGCGCGTGGTGTTCCAAATTTTGGAATTTCGAAACAGTCAAGTTCAAGAATTGGCATCGTAGTTTCAAGGCAAATTGAGGTTTGGAGTCCACTGTTGTTCGTATTAAAGTTATTTTCATGTTTTTAACGCGCGCTCGAGATGTAATGGAGGATTGAAATATATCGACTGAGTAAAGCAAGCACTCGATGCTCGAGGTAAGATTATAAACTAGGTTATCTTGACCCTTTCTTGGGGGTGTTGGTGGTAATGAGTCGATTAGCTTACATTTAATATCGCCCACCCAAGATCGAGAGTGAACTCCGGTTTATTCGTCAACAGAAACCGAGAGCAGTTAATTATCAATCACTTCTTGAGTTCTCGGTGGTACTATTGATGATGTTTGACTGATATCGATTGTTAAATCAACGCGTATTTCTTTTGGGCGCTATGAATGTGGAGGATCGACCAATACACTGATTCTTTTTCGACCACACTGCATATTTATATTTGTGTTGGTCCAGATTTAGAGGCTCTGACAAGTTGCCTGTATGTGAAAAAAAATTCCATCGGTGTAGATATTTAATAGGGGCGAAGAAAAACGTTTAAAGAGGAGAGAGGATTCATTACGGGTCCGATTTGTACTACTTATCTTTTACACGGAATAAGGAAAGACAGGATAATGAACTTGGCACATTTTTAACAGTTCCAGTGTTTAAATCTAATTTATTACTGTTATGCATTGTACACTAACTGTATGTAACATAACATTGGCTGCATCACTTAGCTTTGCCCTTCCTGTACAAAATGATTCACTTAATGTACAAGAACACCTATACACAAGTCATGTACTTATCACATTAAAAGTTACCTACTGCTAATGATAATTTAATTATACATGTGCAACATTAAAATGATATAATCTACATGTAGTTAAATATTACATTTATTATGGTCTTAAACTGCTGTAGTGAAGTGACAGCATTTCAATGTTTGTTTAATATTCTACTAAGCTACAGTCATGCATAACAATTTAAAATCAGATATATTACAGCTTCATTTACCTACTGTTCATTTTGAATGTAATGTTCAATTCATTTAATTCAAGATCCAATACAACATGATTAAATACATGCATGTCTCAGCTTTGGCTCCATGCACTGTACTTATACCCTGCAAAACCAGTTACAATGTTGCAAAGCTAACATACTACGTACACTAAAACTGATATTGAGCTCTGTTCATTTAACTGAGGTGGCATATACAACATGCTTTTATCAGGTGAGTTCTAACACGTTGCATTGAAACATTTATTAATTTTTAGATGTGTCTCTTTGTGTAAAAATGCATTCATGTTGAGGTACATTTACTTCATGCAGTGTGGGTCAGTGAAATCAGTTCTTATGTACAAATCTAAAATGTTTAAAAATTACTGAGCCACCCCCATGACTACTTTATTCTTCATGTGTAGGCAATGGCGTAATATACACCGTCATGTTGGACCTGGAAAGACAAGTAGTTGGAGGTGGGAAGACATTTGGAAGGTTTTGTAAGTTACACAACTGGCATTCTCTTGGTAGATCATAAATTGGTAGCTCCTCCCCATGGTTCCACACCTTTAGCGCTGCTAGCTGCATGAGTCTTGGAACTTGTCCATCAGGTGTACTGGTAACTCCCTCAATTACTGTTGGGCTGAATGACCTTTGTCCCTCCAGTGCAGATGTTCCCTTGGCAGAAGCTTTCCAGTGAAGTTTAAGTTTGTGACCATCAACTTTTAGTGACTGAATCATATCCGGTAAGTCATTGTTTACTTTCTTTTCTATCCAAGCTTTAGGGTAAACATCCTTTGCTGTAAGTGGCCCATGCATGTGTGCTGTTTTCTCTAATCTTGTTTAAGTTCTTTCTTGCCTCTTGCAAGAGCTCTGTGGTGAGCATTTGGGCATATTCTTTCATTCTTTCTTCATGAACTTCACGTGCGGCTTCTGTGGTCCTGGTGTTGGTTTTTCCACTGTGCAGAATGTTCTCAACAAATGTGATTGAAGCCTGTTTTGATAACTCTGACATGTTATCACTAAGATACAGTTGCAAAAGGTTGAACTGTCTTTCTGCAAGAACATTGTTAACTGGAAGACTAAAAATGTGCTTGGCGTAGAACTCAAACAGGTTTGGAGTGGCTTCTTTACTTATGAGTGAGCTCTGTTGTGATAAAGCCATTTCTTTGATCTCACATAGCAACTGGGGTTCCTTTAATTTCCAATGAGTGGCCCATTTAATTAATCCAACTCTGTCCTTAGAGACCAATGTGAGAATGTTCTGTCCATGAACATGAAAGGGAATGTTCACTGACTTTTCTTTTTGATTTTCAGATCTGACTGGAATTCCAAGAAGCTTTAAATCTGAATGCCAGAAATGACCTTGGTATCTCTGATCAGCTCCCATTCCAAACAACTTAGTAAAAGTTAACCACTCTGCTCCATGATCTTTCATTACTTTAAGTGCTTCTTGTAACATCGGCCTCTGCACTTGTTTGTGAAAATGGTCAATAGCTGCTGGGTCTCTCAATGACATCTTTACCTGTTGTGATGTTACAGGAAAATGTTCTGATGGAGACTTCAACATTTCACTAATTAAAGTTTCATGGTGCTTCAAAACAGTTGCTGGCCATAACCAGGCAAGGTAACCACTGGAAAAAAGAAGTTCTGTATCACTAGCTTGGGATGTGTTCAGAGATGGAATGATGAACTTGTCAAGGAATTCAAACAAAAACTTGATTTCAACTTGAATCATAGGATTTGAGCTCATCTTAATGACATCTTGCCAAATAGTGTGGTGGCTATCTGATTTTGGCAATCTTTGAAGGAGATGCTCAGCAAGCTTTAGACAAGCTTTTCCATACTTAAGATACCACTGGAGTATCATGAATCGTGATTTTGATTTTATTGTTTTGGGAATGGCAAGAAAGCCTTTCTGCGCAGAAGGTAGATCTCTTCATTTAGGATTGAGCACACTTACCATTACACCTTTCTGCCTTTAATAAGATTTGAATATTACAACACTTGGGTTGTATTTTTATGTGGTATCCTACAGATGAGGAAGAAGTTGTGCCTAAGAAATCAAAACCCTCTGCCAAACAGACAGAAACAAAAGCAACTAAAGAGGTCCAGCAAGTTAAAGAGAGGTAACATGCAGCACTCTTTTTCATTATATTTGATATATTTTAGTACCAAACCCTTGTGTTCATTTAGAACATTGGATATTAGTCTAGCTAGCAGGGCTCGACACTAATGGTAGCCTACTAGCCACAGACTATAGTAGAAATTCAGTTTTGGCCAGTTGTTTTCAATTTCCACTAGCC
Organism: Stylophora pistillata; assembly: GCF_964205215.1. Taxonomy (NCBI): domain Eukaryota; kingdom Metazoa; phylum Cnidaria; class Anthozoa; order Scleractinia; family Pocilloporidae; genus Stylophora; species Stylophora pistillata. The sequence goes on from NC_142520.1 coordinate 12,329,270, forward strand.
AGTTTGGCTGGTAAATAAACTGAAATTGTCATCAAAATCTAAGATGTCACTAGCCACTTGGCTAGTAAGTTGAAAATTTAGTTTTGAGCCCTGGCTAGTTATTCCTCTGGATTCTTTACAGAATTCTCTAGCTAAATTTTAATTGTACAAGTTTTTTTTTTCTTTTTTCACTCTACTGTATGTCATCAGAGGTAGAGAATGTTAGACTTGCCTTTGGACACTGCTTTTGTGCTAACACATTTCACCCTTTGATCTTTAGGAGTGACCAGTATTTAATTTTTCGTTACAATAATAATTATTATCACCCCTGAATCACACAGTGAGGTCCTGAGAATGAAAGAAGCTCTTGATTGTTAAATAAATTCTCCTTGCCAGCACCATAGGGAATGTATAGAGAATGGTATGGAGAATATGCATACTGATGTTAGGGTGAAAAAAAAAAACAACAACACCAACAATAACATGAGGGAGACAGTGTAAAACAGTCACCAAGAGAGAATTTAACACAACATACTTGACATACTGAAATACTGATTCATGAATTTTTTAGTTATCAAATAATAATTTTTTTTTAATTTTATTATTTCTGTTTCAGTCCAGTCAAACATAAAGAGAAAAAAGTAACCTCTGCTCTTGATTTCTTTGGTTCAACTCCAGTGGAAAGGGAATCCAGGAAAACATTTGCTAATAAAAGAAAACAGGTCAGTGACTAACTGCACTTCTGTGTCATTCCTTTCTTATGGGGCGGAGGGGAGGTTGCAAGGATTGGTGTGAGAACCGTTCCTGGTTCACCCACAAAATAATTTTGAGAAAAAATTCAGGCATCATGTGTAGTTTAAACAGTATTTCACGCATCACGTGAGGTAGCAAGGAAAACGTTAAACCTCACTATGCCATGTCTTTCTGTAAAATTCAGGTATCATGTATGAATCAGACACTCTCTCATAGTAAATTGTTTGTCAGCTTGGACTACAGTTAACATTTTCAGTGTACCATCTTGCAAAACCAATGGATAATGGCCAATGCCTGAGTCACATATTGTATAATCAAATTATTGATTTTAAGAATTTATTTTAGGGGATGGAGAGAGGAGATGTTGGAGAAAAGCTGTAGCCAAGAATACTGTTGTTCTAGCAAGGATTAACTAATCCTGGTTCTAAACGACTCCATTTATTACACCAGCTTTCTGTCAGTCACTGTACTTTTCACAAAGGAAGTTGAATATGCTTCAAAATCTAAATTACACCAAATTGTGATAGTGATATAATAAACAGTTATCCCTTACAATCAAACAAAGATATTTACCCAGTGGTATCTCGCAGTTTCTCGCAATTCCTCGTACTAGCAAATGACTCAAGTTGCATATTCATGTCTATGACGTCACCTAACAAATTCTAATTACAAATTGTTGGGGATTTGGGGATACAATGATGCCAACACCAGAGGCCTTATAATTACATGTACACGGGATTACACCCTCCTCTACTTCCGAGATCTGAAATTAAATTCTTGGTACTGCCTTTCACATATGTCATAATTATGATTTGTACTCTGAGAATATGGCATTGAATCAATCAATATTTTTCTTGTTTGAAGAGTTTCTTCTCATCACGTAATTGCCGCTTGATGTGGAGTCATTATTGTTATGAGAAATTAGAGGACGATTCTTAAGGGTGTTGAGCTCAGTCCAGAACCCAGTCTGCTTCATCCCTTAGTTCCATGCAGAACCATCTAGAAAATGTTTTAATACTCCTGCAGAGATCTGACGAGTCTGAGGAAAGTGAAGATACGCTGAAAAATAGGAAAGAAGAATCTAAAAACGGGAGAGATAAAGGAGGAAGAGAAAATGGGAATGTGAATGGTCAGACAACAGAGCAACCATCAAAGAAAAGAAAGGAAGACTTCTCAGAGGCAAAGCTTGATGTGAAAAAGCCCTCCTCTGAGAAGAAAAATGTTTGTAAACTTTTTGATGATCATACTCGTTTAAAAGTTGAAAATTTAACCATTTTTATTAATTAATGCTTAAACCTACTATCCTGAAGGTTACTCAAATTGTTTGCATCTGTGAAGCTGTTCTACTTTGACAATAGATGGTTTTTTTCTCAGAAACAGAATACATGTACTTCACTGTCAACAATCCTATTGAGAACAGCTCTTGCCCTGCCAGGACAAATTGTTTGCATCTGTGAAGCTGTTCTACTTTGACAATAGATGTTTTTTTTTCTCAGATACAGAATACATGTACTTCACTGTCAACAATCCTATTGAGAACAGCTCTTGCCCTGCCAGGACAATGCTCAGCTGTTGAAATGTATGACGTACATATATGATATACTGTAAATCCTCTATTAAGCCCCCCCGCCCTCTAATAAGGCTCCCCTCTATAGAAGAAGAAATTCATTAAGCCCCCCTGCCCCCCCCCCCCCCCTTCCCCTGAAAAAAACAAAAATTCAAACTCCTCCCATGCTAACTGGGAAGCATGGAAAGACCTTTATTTTGCAGCGGTAAACGAAAGTATTCCCAAGTACCGGCATAGAAGAAAAAACATCGCTCCATGGATTACGAAGGATTTAATTAAATTGTGCAGGAAAAAGAAACACCTTTATAAAAAAGCAAAAAAATCCAACAATGAAAATCACTGGGCCGCCTATCGTACTTTGAACAATTCTTTGAAAAAGAAATGCAACTCAGCCAAATGGAGACATCTTGAGGCACTCGCAGATAAATTGCAGGTAGAGAATAATTCCAAGCCTTTTTGGAACTACATGCGTTCAATAAGAAAAGGAACTAACGACCTATTGTTCCTAAGAGATGGAAGTGTAGAAATTACTGGGGATCAGGAGATTGCACAACATATGAACGCATATTTTGCATCAGTATTTACACAAGAACAAAAGTCTCTTCCGGAATTTGATCATGTTCTCAATGAAAAGTTGTGCAATGTATTATGTACACCTAGCGAAGTGGAAAAACATCTGAAAAACCTAAACATACACAAATCCCCAGGTCCTGATAAATTATCGCCTCGTATCCTAAAAGAATGTGCACTGGAACTATCTACGTCACTTTTTAACTTATTTAACATGTCGTTCCAATCCGGCTCACTACCCAACGACTGGAAAATTGCACATGTTATTCCAATTTATAAAAAGGGACCAAAATATAGAAAGGAAAACTATCGCCAGGTCTCGCTAACATCTATCATCAGTAAAACGGCGGAGAAGATTGTGAAATCGAGAGTTGTCTCATTTTGGACGGAACACCAACTACTAAACCCAAGCCAATTTGGATACCTGGAGGGCCGATCGACAGTGTCACAACTTTTAAGCTGTTATAATGACTGGTGCTTAACAAGAAATTCGTCTAAAGTGTCTGATGTAATATTTCTGGACCTGTCAAAAGCGTTCGACAGTGTCCCTCATGAGCGCCTACTTTTAAAACTCAATAGGTATGGGATAGATGGGCAGCTGCACCTGTGGTTCAAGAACTTCTTAACCAATCGAAAACAAAGAGTTATGGTACGTGGATCGTACTCGGATTGGTCACCAGTTACATCTGGTGTCCCTCAAGGCTCAGTACTGGGACCGGTTATGTTCCTTATTTATGTGAACGAAATACCTGGCATCATCACGTCTACTGCCAAATTATTTGCCGACGATACCAAAATCTACCGACAGATAAATAATATCGATGATTCTATTGCTTTACAGATAGATCTGACCACCCTCGACCTATGGGCGGATCGTTGGCAGATGAAATTTAATTCTACCAAATGTGAAGTCATGAGAATTACACATAACAGAGACAAAAGTCCACGCGGTACAATATATCGAGTACAGTGTTGAGGAATGTATCTAATTACAAAGATCTTGGAGTTATTATAACTAGTGATCTGAAATGGTCAAAACATGTTGAACAAATAGTTCACAAAGCAAATAAGGTTCTTGGCTTACTTAAACGCACAGTAGGCGGTAAAAACAAAGATATTTTTTCAAACTTGTACAAAACCTTGGTTCGTCCAATCTTGGAATACGCCTGCCCGGTGTGGTCACCACACCTCATCAAAGACATCGATGAAATTGAGAAGATACAAAGAAGAGCCTCGAGAATTGCCTTAGGCCAAAGAAGACAAGAGATGGCGTACACGGAGAGGTGTAAAATTCTTAAATGGAACTCTTTAGTACAAAGGAGAGATTTCCTTTCCTTAGTGGAATGTTATAAAACTGTATTCAATCTAAATGGATTGAATTTCAGCGACTATTTTGAACTTTGTAAAAACACTAAATCGAGATCTAACCACCCATATAAACTACAACTCAAACTCGCAAAACTGAACTGTTACAAAAATTCTTTCTTTGTCAGAATTATCAAACCCTGGAATAATCTTCCTATTAATTTATTTAATTTTTGTGAAAGCCCTAACGTTCGTGAGTTTAAATCAAAATTGAAGAAACATATGAATATTTATTGAATCGTCATTTAATAATTGATATTTAGCTGTTTCTTATTTGACTTTTTTATTTTTTATTAACTAGTTCTGTAAGATTTTTTACATAAATAGGAGACCCTTGATATAGGGCCAACCTCTGGGTTTCCTTTTTCTTAATAATTATGTATTTACATGTTGTTCTGAAATAAAGTATTGTCAAATCCTTGTTAGTAAATACAATCAGTTTATTCAAGGACTGCAATTTTAATTTGTCATGTCCTATATTGTATCCTGGTAGTGAACTTCAGGCTAAGTTAATAAGCCCCCCACCTCTAATAACCCACTCCCCCCAAAGTACCTGAATTAAATAAGCCCCCCTCCCCCCCCAGGGGGCTTTTTAGAGGACTTATGGAACATGTATAATAGGCAGACCTGTATGATTCACATGTGTGATATTCATCTATGATATGCATGTAACCTTCTAAACCTTGAAGAGTGACTAGCAGCTAATTCCCCTTAAGAGTAATACAGCTGAGTTATTCATTAGGATCACAAGAATAAAGGAAATGATCACCAACCTCAAAAGCTTTGATTGTTAAACAATTCTCCCAGTCGGCACTGAAAAAAAATGTATAGAGAAGAGTATGGAGAATTTGACTGCTGAATTTAGGGTGTAAAGGGTTACCCTTTGTCCAGTTCCAAATTTCATCTAAGTATGGACTTTTCAGGAATTACCAAAGACAACTCCTGCTAGTAAACTGGCCTCCAAAGCTACCGCATCTGCATCACCAGCAAAACCAACAACCACAGTTCCGGAAACTCCAGTTAGAGACTCAAAACCAAGTCCAAGGAAAACTGTTACTTCCAAAAAGAATGAAAAAGGTGACAGTAAGAAAACTCCAACCAAGGGAATGCCAAAGGTGTCACGAGCAGAGGAGGTAGATGAAGTACCTCCTTCTTTGGAAAAGAAAAAATCTGGCTACCGTAGTTTTATGGCAAGAGATGGTCCAAGGGCCCTTGGATCAAAGGAAATTCCTCAGGTGGGTTAGAAAGTCCATGATCTAATTGTTAATTCTCCTTTCTAGCTGTCACTCATTTTACTTTAACTCAGTGATAAGAATTTTGGTGTTACACTGTCATGTAGATCAAGATGACAACTTCTACTTGATTATTGAGTATTCTTATAACCAGTTTGCTGGATAATGTATGTATATTCAAGGGAGAGGTTACCTGTTAATCACATCTGGTAGTTGAACAACCATTTCTCAAAGCTCCTAATGCAGGGCTCGACACTAACTTTTCAACTTACTAGCCAAGTGGCTAGTGACATCCTAGATGTTTTTAGATATTACGACAATTTCATTTTGTTGACTAGCCAAACTGGCTAGTGAAAATTGAAAACCACTAGCCAAAACTGAATTTCTACTAGTCTGTGGCTAGTGGGCTACCATTAGTGTCGAGCCCTGCTAATGGTTTGTTTTCCATCCTTTTGTATTCCAGTAAGAGATGTACAACAAAGGAAAAAGAAGATTATTTTAATTAAAGCTGGTTTAGAAAATCTGCCAATAAATGTCACAGAAAAGTGTTTTAAACTCGTAGTTTTATTTAGGAAAAAATTAAATGTATTTTATTCTTTTACTCTCAGTTTTTCTTTTCAAATGTTGGATCAATGTCAGTGTCTGAGAAATCATGCACTCGTTAGGGGTGGGGTACATGTAGGTGTGCTGTTACTCAGATACCAAATGTTTATGGTGCTTCCCAACAGATGGTACTATTTTTTTTTTGTCCCTTCTAACTTTTCAATTTGAAAGGTATTAAGAGGCCTTCAAGGAAAGAATTATTCATTTTGCTTTGTACATCTCCTTGAGTCATGCATACTCTTGTTGATTTCCGAATCAACTTAACGGCCTGCTCCCAGTTGGCTTGTTAGCTCAATTGGTAGAGCGCTGCACTAGTATCGCAGAGGTCAGTGGTTCGAGTCCCGTACAGGCCCGATTTTTTTCAGGTCTGAATAGCACTATCTACTGCGAGGATCGTGCATCATACGTATCTTGTTGATTTAATGTTTAGGGAGAAGAAAACTGTTTGGAAGGACTGACATTTGTTATTACTGGAGTCTTAGAAAGTATCGAGAGAGATGAAGCAATTGATCTGATTCAGAGATATGGTGGGAAAGTTACCCAATCAGTGAGCAAGAAAACAAGCTATGTCGTTGTGGGACGGGATGCAGGAGAAAGTAAACTTTCTAAGGTAATGGACAGTTCAAAACAAAGAAACAAAATAATAGAGCTTTAGAAACAAAATTGAAATGTAAAGGACGTCATTTGTTATGGCGGTGGACATCTAAAGGTTGTGTGTTGAAGTTGAGTGCTACATGCAGAAAGGATTGATCAGTAGTTTGAAAAGTGTTGGTTTTACAGAAACTTATGTAGGAATTCACCATTGGGTAGCGGGTAAAATCCTCTTTTTTTATCCCAGCACTTTTACTTTCAATAATTTTTTTCCTTAAGTCGTTGGCCTTCAATTGAACATTATATTTTGAGTTTACGTAAAATTCTGGGCCACCACCACATGAAAATTGGTGATTATAGTTTACAAGCAGATATTCAGGAATATTAAAACAGTCTTATAAGTGAAGTAGCTTGAGGAATTACTGGTAGCTTGTGACTTTGGTCTCTGGTACCTCACTCCTAGGCTAAGCAATGTGGAACATCACAAATAGATGAAGATGGTCTGTTTGAGCTTGTCAGAACAAAACCAGGTAATGTGACCCACTATGAACCACCTAGTGTGGAGAAGAAGTCTAAGAAGAAGGAGAAAGCTGAACCAATGGAGGCACTCAGCCAAGAAAAAGATCACTCTGAAGGTGATTTGTCACAACTGAGTGAAAGATCTGTGTCATCTCCAGCGACACAAACACCATCATCATCACCTGCACTGAAAGGTGGGTGCTGCAAATTCTTTCAACAATTAGAACAGGAGCATAATTTCAATGGAAAGCAATGTTTATCTTTTCATTTATGTATCAGTTTGCTCATTTTTCCATCCTACCATCTATGGGTCTGTGTTTCTCTGTCTGTCTCTCTTTCTATCTGTCTGTCTTTCTATCTGTCTGTCTCTATATCTGTCTATCTCTCTATCGCTCCAACGGAGGGCTAACGCTCAAAACGTCAGCCTTTGTAATCGTTACAGTGGCCAATTTACCATTTCAACTTTGTTGATATATTCAAATCATTTCGTTACCCCCACTGATGCATCCCCAAACAGTTTCTTTAGAAACTATCAGCCTTTATTCATTTGTCTATCCGTATGTCTGTCTATCTGTCTGTCTGTCTGTCTGTTTTTCTATCTGTCTGTCTGTCTGTCTGTCTGTCTGTCTGTCTCTCTGTCTGTCTGTCTATCTGTTTGTCTGTCTATCTGTCTGTCTATCTGTCTGTCTGTCTATCTGTCTGTCTGTCTGTCTATCTGTCTGTCTGTCTGTCTGTCTATCTGTCTGTCTATCTTTCTGTCTGTCTATCTGTCTGTCTATCTGTCTGTCTGTCTATCTGTCTGTCTGTCTATCTGTCTGTCTGTCTGTCTATCTATCTGTCTGTCTGTCTATCTGTCTGTCTGTCTATCTGTCTGTCTGTCTGTCTATCTGTCTGTCTGTCTATCTGTCTGTCTGTCTATCTGTCTGTCTGTCTATCTGTCTGTCTGTCTATCTGTCTGTCTGTCTATCTGTCTGTCTGTCTATCTGTCTGTCTGTCTGTCTATCTGTCTGTCTGTCTGTCTATCTGTCTGTCTGTCTATCTGTCTGTCTGTCTATCTGTCTGTTTGTCTGTCTCTGTCTGTGTCTGTCTGTCTGTTCTTGTGTGTGCTTGTTCATCCTTCTAATCATTGCTTATCAGTCTGTCCACTAGCCAGCATCCCCATTCATCTACTTACAGCAGCGCCAACCAATCAGTTTGACCAACTGTTTGTCAGGTCACTCACCCATTTTCTTATTAGTTCACCTACCCACCCACCCACTTTACCTATCAGTTCACTTCTTAGTCCAGCTGTCTGTCCATATAATTATCTGTCCTTCCATCTTTGCACACCTTTTTAAACAAAGTTTAGTTTGTTTTCCTGTTTGTTTGTTTGTTTTGAAATTTTTGATAGTAAAGGTCATTTGTTTCCTTTTATTGTTTGTTTACTTGTCTGTTTGCTTTTATCCAGGAGAACCAAGTTTGCTGTGGGTGGACAAGTATCGGCCTCGTGCTGTAAAGCAGATTATAGGTCAGCAGGGTGATAAGAGCAACATGAGAAAGCTGATGAACTGGCTGAGAGACTGGGAAAAGAACAGAAAGAAACCAGCCTCTAAATGTGAGTGTGCATCTAATTCTAGGCGTTCTTTGTACAACATCCTGTGTCATGTAACTTGCTCAACGAAGGATCAAAAGGTTGTACTCCAAGCCCAACCCACGTGATTGTGATGTATTCTTGGGTAAGGTGCTTCACTCTCAAAATGCCTCTCTTTCGCAAAGAATGGAAGTGGTTCAGGCAAAAACTCAGAGGAAGCAGATGAAATGTTAGGGATGGCAGGGCTTGACACTAACTTCTTTTCAACTTACTAGCCAAGTGGCCAGTGACATCTTAGATGTTTTTAGATGTTACGACAATTTCAGTTTGTTTACTTGCCAAACTGGCTAATGGAAATTGAAAACCACTAGCCAAAACTGAATTTCTACTATTGTCTGTGGCTAGTGGGCTACCTTTGGTGTCGAGCCCTGGAAGGTAACTTGATGCGGAAAGAGCAACCTTGTCTAGAGGGAAGTATAGATATACTGTAACATACCTGATGCTACTTGAACTTGGATAAGCTTCAAACAGATTGGCTCTCTGTCTCTTTACCCTTCAACTCCCATCAGTGATCAAGACTGAATTTCTCCTTACAATTTTTTTTTTTTTTTTGGCTTAACCCTTTAAGGAATAAACTTTTTAAGAGTATCAAGATTTTCCCTTGCTCACAAAGAACACGCTATTGCTTTTTGTTTTTTTGTTTGTTTTTTTCTAAGTTTCGTCTTTCCGCTCACCTTATGCGATCGATAAGATGCTGAGATCAGGCCTTAGAACTAAAAAGTGTTTCATAAACGAGAAGTTATGATATTAGAAACAGAAGCAATAGTGGAATACTAAATCCCTTGTTCAATGATGTTGCTTATCACTCGCAAAATAGGCCCGCATAATTTATGTTAAACATTCTAATAAGGGGCATTTGCTCAAATTACAAGCACAATATAGTAAATGGATAACAGTTTTACTTCAGTTCCTTTTTTTTCTTCTACAGCTTCGTTTTTCAAGAAAGATCAAGATGGATCGTCCTTTAAGGCAGCTCTTCTGTCTGGTTCTCCAGGAGTTGGTAAAACAACAACAGCAACACTGGTTTGTGAGGAGCTTGGTTTTACTTACATTGAAATGAATGCCAGTGACACACGGAACAAAAAGACTTTGGAGGAACATATATCTCAGTCATTAAGCAATAAAACCATGGATGGTTTTCTAACAGGTAGCAAAATTTCTGTAAGATTTGGAATGACGAAGGGCGAACGCTCGAAACGTCAGCTTTTAAACTCTTTACGGTGGCCAATTTACATTATTAACTAAGTTGATAAAACCAAATTACCTTTTCTTACTAAACTGACTTCACTGCATCATTTTCTTAATTTCACCTTTTTGCTGCACTGTACATGAATGAGTTATTATGGTAACCTAAAATGTATCATTCTAATAAACACATGCAAACTATCTTTATTTTAGCATGCTTTGTATGTGCGTGTCAATTGTTTTGTTCTCAACTGTACACTGCACTATTGTACAGTTCCTCTCAAAAGTAAGTTGACAGTCTCGACTAGAAACTCGCTCTCTGATACTCGAAACTATCGAGAATCGAGGATCGAGATATCGAGTGTCGAGTATCGGGTATCGAGTATCGGGTATGGAGAGTCCAGGTTCGAGATATCGAGTGTCGAGTATCGGGTATGGAGAGTCCAGGTTCGAGATATCGAGTGTCGAGTATCGGGTATCGAGAGTCCAGGTTCGAGATATCGAGTGTCGAGTATCGGGTATCGAGAGTCCAGGTTCGAGATATCGAGTGTCGAGTATCGGGTATCGAGAGTCCAGGTTAGAGATATCTAGTGTCGAGTATCGGGTATCGAGAGTCCAGGTTCGAGATATCGAGTGTCGAGAGTCGAAGGTCACGAATCGAGGGTCGATCCGCAGTGTCAATAAAGCTATTTTATTATTGCACGTAGAGCAGTAGTGAAGGACGAAGTGCTTAACATGCGGCTTCTTTTTTTTTTTTTCTTTTTGTTGCGTCAGGTCACAAAGCAGACCCCAGTAAACATGTTCTCCTTATGGATGAAGTTGATGGAATGGCTGGCAACGAGGATAGGGGAGGCATGCAGGTATGGAGGGAAAATATCATGATTTTTACCTGTTTTGTTTCTTTCTGTGTTTGTGCTTTTTCCTTGTTTTTGGTTTTTGTTTGTGTGTTTGTGCTTTTTCCTTGTATTTGGTTTTTGTTTGTGTGTTTGTTTTCAGATTTGTTCTTACTTGATTTTTTTTTGTATGTTTCTCTTTGCTTTTTGTTGTTGCTATTTTGCTGTTGCTGTATTATTTTTGTCCGAATTACCTTTGGCCTCATTTACAAAACGAGGCCTGGTACTCAACTATTCATGCGGAAGTGAGTTCAATATTCATGCAAATGAAAACTTACAGGGAAAGGATGAGTACCAGGACCGCTTTGAAAAAGAGGCCAAGGGTATTTCGGAAATGGGCTATTGAAGTCATTGTTTCAAACTTTGATTTGTCTTCTTGTTCTTCACTTTGGAAAAAAGCAACCTTTGACAAAAAAATTACTGTTAATTCCATTTATTGAACAGGAACTCATATCGCTGATAAAGAACTCAAAGATACCCGTCATCTGCATGTGTAATGAAAGGAACAGTTCAAAAATACGCAGCTTGGCAAATTACTGTTTTGATTTGAGATTTCAGAGACCTCGGGTTGAACAGATCAAGGTAATACCAAGCGTGCCGTTTTTTTTTGTCTGTTTGGTTGGTTGTTTGGTTTACGCCTGCATGCAGAATACATATTATTATATCTTCTTTCCCAGTAAAGAATTTGAAGCTAGGAATAAACAGTACTGCTCTTGTGTATTACAACACCCCCACGCGCGTGTGTAATTCGTGGGAATTATACGTGCTTCCAGTGCGTGTAGTTACGTGCGTGTAGTGGTTTACACGCCTGTATTTTGATTCGTCTTTTGTAGTTGACTGCGCGGAAATGCGTGTACTCTCACACGAATGCGATCGCTGTGGGAGTTTGTATTTAGACTTAACGATTTCAAATACATGTCTCAAAGCCTTCGTCAAAGCGAAATATGAAGCTATAATGAAACTCTGACGAAAGGCTAACGCTCTAAACGTGAGCACCAGAAGGTCTCTTCGGTGGGCAATTTGCAATGTCAACTCTGTTGATAAACTAAACTACAAAGTCTCCTACTGCGGGATACATGTTCGTTTTGAAAGTGTCGGCCTTCAAGTCTGATCTTACATATAAATGGAGAATCAAAGATGTGTTTGTTTTTCAGGGAGCCATGATGAGCATAGCATTTAAGGAAGGACTCAAGATACCACCCCAGGCCATGGAGCAAATTATCGTGGGCGCAAACCAGGATGTTCGACAGGTAAATTGACAAAATTAACTCCACTGACATATGGATAGAGCTGCTTTTTTGCATTCAACTACCAAGCACAATTTAGCGAGACTCTCTCCCACCCGAGCACCGATCAAAAGTAAGTTGATACTGTGTTTCAAAGTAGTATATTTTTATGCTACATAGTGACATAGCCTAAACAAAGAACAATGGAACTTCCATTGTAGAGCTTTTGATATGGAAGCGGGTGAGAAAATAGCATATTGAAGAAGAAAGGTGTGTGTTGAAAACCTGAAGTTCTAGGCAAACAAGAGGGGGGGGAGGGATTGTTTAAAAGAGGGAGATTTCTATAGTGGTTAGTATGGGAGTTCCAAAGTGTTCACCGTTGCTCAAGACTTAAAATAGTGATCTCGTGATTGTTTGCTCGCGTTTTTTGTTTTTTGTTTTTTGTTGTTGTTTTTGTTGTTGCTGTGGATGTTTTGGTGTTGTTTTGTTTTGGTTTTGTTTTTTCCTTCTGGTTTGTTTGTATGTTTGTATCTTTGCCTTTGTGCTGAGCTAAACTTTCTTCAAATGCGAGAAAATGAAAAAAAATACTAAAAAAGTAATAACAGGGAGGGAAAAGTTAACGAATTAGGGGAGTTCAGGATATACAGGATTCAATTAGATTGAAAATGGTTTTTGCCGCAGGTTCTTCATAACTTATCAATGTGGACAGCTAAAGAAAAGTCGCTTAACTATGACCAGGCAAAGGAAGAGGCTGCTAAAGCGCAAAAAGACATCAAAATGGTAACAAGTTTATCATCGAATGGTGATAAATTATTTATTGTATTTGTTTAAGATAACATTCTGTCCATGTCTAAACCGTTGCGATTCGTCTACGGTCGTTGACGAATCGTCACACCGGAAGTCGAGAGGCATAAGTAATCTGTGAAAATGAGTACCATGGTTCGACGGAAGTTGAACCGTTTGTTAACGGAAGTCGAGGGGCGTGAGTAATGAGTGAAAATGAGTGTCATATATGAGAAAATGATAACATGAACCTTTCACGTTCTTAAGGCGTGAAACGACTGAAAGTCCATCGTCAGAAAATTATAAAAAATGCAGGGGTAGAAAATGTTGACGAATCGACACAATTCGCACGGGTCTACTCGATAAGTTGAGTCGATTCGTCTCATCGGAAGTCGATTCGCAGAAGACAATTCACGACTCAAGCCTCACGACTTACCCTGCAGATTTAATCGCCGTTACTTTTTACCGGTGACCATTGCGGCCCAAACGGTAGCAGCTTGTTGGACTACAGGTTGGTTTAAAGTCATATATAACAGTTGCATGGTTTAGAAAAAAAGTGACAGGAGGCCTTTTGATCGTCAGGGTGCATTTGATGCCGTGAGGAGACTTCTCTCTGGAGCTGAAAGTTCCAAGATGAACTTGATTGAAAAATCGGACATGTTCTTTTGTGATTACTCCATGATGCCTCTCTTTATGCAAGAAAATTACCTCATGGTTGAACCAGGCCAGGGCCGGTGAGTTGAGATCTCAGTACTTTTGTTATTCGCTTCATGTTATTAGAGCAAGTTTCAATTCACTTCCGAAAGTAATTCGGGATTGTTATGGTATTGCTCCACTCCGCTTTGTGATTGAATTAAGGAGGCGGCGTGGCCGAGTGGTTAGGGTATTTTGGACTTGTAATCCAGCGGCCCGGGTTCGAGTCCTCCACCCTCTACCCGCTGGATTTGTTCTCGGTTGCCCCGAGTTTAACTCCTCGGCTGCCTAAATAGCCTACTGGTCTGCCTCCTTCCAGTGGGGATTTTTCATGCACTTCATGTTTATTTAAAATCTTTGTTTGATTTATTTGAGGGCTACAAGTTCATCAGTCGAATTACTGTTATGTGTTACCCTCCTTAAATAAAGTTGTTATTGTTATTATTATAATTATTGGTCCAGAAAACTCACGTTATCCTCTCAACCAGTCAGATTCAAAACTTAAACCCACCGCGACTGCGTTTTTCCGCGCTTTGAGCTTTGAAGAGTAAAGAAAGCAGGAGGGATTGGATTAGGTCTGGTCGAGAACGACCCAAACCTCCCTCGTTTTCGCTCGGCCACTTCTATGGCGCCTTTACTACTTCGTTCTGTTTTACGAACTGAATGTTTGAAGCAAGTCAGTCATTTACCAACCATTCATTGAAACTTTTTAGGTTAACTAATAAGTTCATTTAGGGAAAAGACACGTCCTCGTTAAAGAGTACTTACGAAAGTGGATTGATTCGTAATTTCGATGTTACTCTTATGTTTTTTGTTTTTTGTTTTTTTGTTTTGTTTTTTGTTTTTTTTTTTTTTTTCAATGCGTGATTGCCTTATCTAGTGGTGATATAAAGAAAACGCTGTCACTCGTTAGTCAGACAGCCGACTCCATTTGTGATGGAGATTTGGTCGAAAAACTCATCAGGCAAGGAGGCAACTGGTCCATGTTACCCATGCAGGTACGAGATGGCGCTTGACAAAATTTTGCCTTTGTGATTTGGGTTTTTATTACAATCCCTGTCGCTCTTGTCGTTCATCCACAGGGAATTAACCCGCGTAGCTGGCGTAGGAGAAATGCCACACCCCCCCCCCCCCCCCCACACACACACACGCACACACACACACACACACACTAGGCATAAATTCGCAACATACCGAGAAGTATAAATTCCTTGGTTCGTGTTGCCCGCTTAACCCTTTTTTATGTTCCCATACAAGGTGCTAAGGAAAATTGGTCCAGCAATCTAGAACGTTTTTAGTTGGTGATCATTTCCTTTATTCTCCTGACCTTAATGTGTGATTCAGGGGTGAAATTGTAATGAGAAATTAGATGTAAGTCGCTCTTAAGAGGTTAAATGGTTAAGGAAGAGAGGAATAGCGCGAACCTCTCTGTCATGCTTATACTCGCTCAATAAATGCCCATAAAAATTAAAAGTAGCAGCCAAGTAACATTCCAGTTTGACCTTAGTGTTGATTTAGCGCTGCTGGATTTTTTTCAGGCCATGTTTTCGTGTGTGATCCCGTCAACCTTTATAAGCGGGGGAATGGGTCAGAGGATCGAGTTTCCTCAGTGGCTGGGAAAAAATTCCAAATATGGCAGGCTAGACCGCATGCTTCAAGAATTGAAGGGTCACATGCGATTGAGGTAAGGGTATTTGTGGAATGTGACCAGTGTAATAAAGAGCATTTCGATCGGGGTTATCGTAGTAAACTCTCAGAATCAAAGAGAGTAATCAAAGGTAGCCAATGAGACGCGGAAGTAGAAACTGGAAAATTTCCTGAAGTGCGAGTAAACGCAAATAATTAAGACGCGTTTTACGTGTATTCGGTACAAAAGATTTTGGCTGTTATTGTTGTTGTCGTTGTTTTTTTGTTTGTGTTGTGTGTTTGCTTTTTTAGCAGTCTGCATTAAGCATCAAAGCAAAACCAAAGCCTTTCTCACTCCTAAATTCGTATTATCATTGTTATCGTTATCAGTATCATTATTCGTTGTCATTATTATTACTAGTAGTAGTAATACGTATTGTTATTGTTATCATTGCATTTGATTTTATTTATTTATTCATTTTTTTTTTCTTTTTTATATTTTTTCGTATTTTAATGTTTATTGATATTTTTTAGCACATCCGGAAGCAAGTTGTCAATGAACATGGACTACATTCCTTATCTCAGAAAAGTCCTCACCAGCCCGCTTATGACTCAGGTATGTTCGACGGAAACTCGTTTCTGGTGTGAACTTGCTCACTTGAAAATCAATCAATCAATCAATTTATCAAACAATCAACTAATAGGCCAATTGACAGTTGTGTACTTAGTTGCCAAGCCTTTGATTTGGAGTGAGGCCGGAGATGACCTTGTTTTGATAGAGATCAGTATCTGGCTAGCAGGATAACAAAGTAATTTACATTAGAAAATCACCAACGTTTTTATTATAACCAGGTCACCCTTGGCCTCAATTCTTTTCAAAGGCTTGGCAGCCAAGCATTTAACTGTAAAATGGACTATTCATTAATGGATTGACCAAGCAATTAGTCTGATTTATTTGAACACGTTCTTGGAACTGTCATCTCATTACTGTTTACTAACCATTTACATCCTAATCTATATATATAAATATATATATAAAGTGTGACTTGATTTTCGTAGAACAGTGCTCAATACATAGAAGTAGAGCGAAGTATATATTGTGGGAGGAAAATATATATATAATATATAATTTTTTTTCCATACTCTCCGCATTTTCTTTGGCACTAAGAAGGAGAATTCGTTTGACAATCGTTTGACAATCTCATTGTCTTGATCCCGTTTCTACACTTAGGAATCAGACCAGATTAATTCTGGTGTGTCCAGTGTCATTCAAGTCATGGAGAACTATGATTTAACCAAAGAAGACTGGGATTCTATCATTGAGGTTGGTCAATTTGAAGGACAGAGAGATCCAGTCGCGTCGATTCCTTCAAAGGTTTGTGCATTCCTGTTGGCCGCTAAGACATGAAAATGCGTGGTGTTTAGATTTCAGTGGTGGAGTCATCCGTGGTGTATTTGGGGCAGTGGCGACTGATTGCCTTTTTTTTTCTGAGCTTCCCGTGATAAATCCCAAGTTTAAAATTGCCCTGCAGCTTGCTCGCCAGCTACATTACTTTATGTTCTTTATGAGTAACTTGGGAAAATGTCATTTATAATCGCTTTGAAATTTTTATGACATTTCTCTTTAGGTGAAAGCAGCGTTCACACGAACCTACAACAAAGAAAGTTTTAAGACACCTTACGCCATTCGCGCGGCGCCAAAGAAGGGACGGAAAGGCGGAGCAGAGGACGGACAAATGATGGAGGAAGAAGGAGAAGGAGATGTGGTTGAACAACAGGACGACGACGATGATCTGGAGAATAACCCCATGATCAAGGCGTCAAAGAAACCAGCCAAAGCAGCAGCAAGGGGGGGGGGGGGGGCGGGGGCAAAAGGCGGAAAATCAAAGGAGGGTGCTAAGAAACAAGCGCCTACATCAAAGGGAAAAGGAAGAGGAAAAAATAGAAAATGATAGGTTTGTGCGGGGAGGAGCACCTTCACTGGGAAAATAATCGACTGGGAGGACAAGGATCGATTTTAAAATGTATAGCAATGGAATAATAGCTTTAGAGCGGATGACAAAAGTGAAAAATTTCAAGGAAGCCGAGGCGTGTCTTTCATTATTTTCTGCGATTTGACTGCTTGGAAAGATGTGTACATCCAGCCATCCGCGAAATTCTAACCAAGAAGTATGATTGTTTAATCCAGGTCTTCCTTAGCGTTGCCTTCCTGACTGCTTGAGGTCTCTGTCATCCGAAACATAGAACGCACACTATAAAACACGAGCAATGAAAAAGTAGACCCGATGCTAAAATTACAGCGACGCATCATGCCGAGAGGGAATTCCTATTCAAAACTATTCCACTTAAAAACGTACGTTTCTGTGATTTCAGATTTGAGCTGTAAGACGTTTTTGAAACGATTTCATTATCCATGGTCTAAATCTACCATCGCTTTCAACTCAAATACCTGAATTACACGTGTGATGGGGATTCAAGGAGGCATACTTGTGTCGCCCAGGACTTACATAGGTGGCTGTATAATTGTTCACTAACTTTACCCTCTTTTGACTCTGTTTGCGGAACAAAAATTTTTTTAATTTTTTTTCTTTTTTTTGCCGTCTCACGCGTCCGCTTCCCTTTTTTTGTCAGCTGAATAGTTCTGGATGGATGAAATAGATGAGAGCAAAGCTGCTCGAAATGTCAAAATAAAATTAAAAAAATAACAACAACAACAAATATAAAAAAAAAAAGACGAAGCGATGAGGCATCAAATACTTTGTAGCATTCACGCGAAAATAACATGGCTGAATTTTATAACCGTATAACTATTGTCTTGACACCAACTTTCACTTTTGATGGTGTTATGAATTTTACATGCACCACTACCATACATTTCTTTTTTCTTTTATAAAACTTTGACTCGTAAACAACGTTGTTCTGTTGGTGTAATATTTTATTTCTTAAAAAAAAAAAAGAAAATTGTTTAGCCACTTTATGTACTTCACAGTCCTCCGTCGTGTCCTGTTTCAGCTTTGTGCGAACTCTAAGAGTGACTAACATCTACTTTCTCCTCACAATTTCCCCTCTGAATCACACGTTAAGGTCAGGAGAATGGAGGAAATGATCACACGAACTAAAGAAGCTCTTGATTGTTAAACAAATTCTCCTTGTCAGCACCTTAGGAAATGTATAGAGAACAGTATGGAGAATATGCATGCCGATAGTAGGTTGTAAAGGGTTAACTCTGTCCAAGAGATTATAAAACTCGAGCGCAGACAAGCCTGAGGGGTGTAAGCGCTCAGGATGGAAAATTCCATTTTTATGCTTGTGACAGCCTATATTGTATTTTTTTGAATTCGTAACGTTTAAGCACATGAGAGAACTCGTAGAACTTGATATTATCCATGGTTTGTGTCGAGAATCATGATGGATAACCAGGAACAAAAATTCATACACTGTAGTTTCTCTGATTTAGTCCAACCCCTCGGTCTTTATAATTCGTAAGGATCAGCTGAAATTTAACGGACAAAATTAAAGTAAACAAGAGCGTTAACCTGTAGTTTGTTTTGTTTTTGTTTGTTTCTACGTTTTTCCGGTTTTTCTTTTTTTGTTTTAGCTCTGTTGATTGTTGGTTTGTTCGCTTCTCCGTTTGTTTGTTTATCTTTTTTTTTTTTTTTTTTTTATTTTCTCCGTTCTCTGTGTGTATTTGTTTGTTTGTTAGGTTAGAATGTAGTGAGGAGTCCATGCCACTGCCTTTTTGATGTCATTTCCTGTCCAATTTGCTGATCACCAAATAATGTCGTCGTATGAGGGTTGTGGGGTTTGTAGGATATCGCTGAATCTATCTTACTCATCAAAGTGAAGTTAAGCGTCCCCTGCTTTTTAACGACTATGAGGTGAATAATTATTTTAGCCTAATGCTCAGTCACTGTAGGCGTTTTTTCCTTCCCCCCCTTCTTAACTGAGTTTACTCTCGCTTAAGCTATCCTATCAGCGAAAAGAACGGCTACTAATCAGCAAGTCGTTTCGTGGAACAGAAATTGACTTCAGGATAAGCGTTCTTACCATTTCGAAGTGAACATCTGTATAGCTCCACTCTAAGACAGGGCTTACCGTACCACTGAACTGGGTTGATTCGTACAAATCGAGCTGTCACAGAAGGTTCTATTGTATTGGGCTTTACAAGCAATGGGTGAGAGGACCCACTGAACACCTGAAATGTGATCAAATGAAAGAATAGAACAGAGCGTACGATTCTGTTATTTTTCATTTCTATGATGGGGATGCCTTTCCAGTTACATTTTTTATCTATAAAAAAAAAAAAAAATTGCAAAGCAACATTTCGACATAATTCATTTCATTTCAGCTGCAAAAGATCGTGTTACAATTTGAACAGCATCTCGCCTAAAGAAGGGTATTTTTCTCGGCGAACATCAAAGTAGTAGCTTGGCACAGTTCTGATATATAGCAACCAAGACCAATCATGGTTTCGTCATGGCTAACGTTCTCTTGCATTTCGTGAAGTTTTCTTGTTTCTACTTGGAGCTTTAACTGCCAAATGATGACATCGAGGTTCCCTCCGATTGCCTGTTTTGGTTTTGGGTTCTCGAAACGCGACTGAAAACTGCTCCATTTGAACAGAAACAAAAAACGGCAAAGGGTTGAAGCGAGGCGTTAAATACAGACACTGATCACAGAATAGTTAAGATTACATCATTCCTTCTACCTTAGTTCCCAGTCCGTTTTCGGTGTAGCTAAACCACGTGCTACCATCCATGCTGAAACTCAGAGTAAATTTGCGCACGAGCCAATATTTAGTCTCCTGACCTTGAATGGCCACGCCCTTTATTTCATCAGCGTAACCCAAGTCTACTTGAAAATATGGTTCGGCATTATCGCTGAAAGATAAGGGAGTTTGCATGTTGTTGATTACACGCATTTTTTTTTTTCCATAAGGAAAGCAGTCAGGGCATAGAGGAATTTGAACGATCTTTTAGAATATTTTTGTGTGTTATGTGCATGGATTGACAGACGAAGTGAAAGTCTGCATTGGCTTAGTGGAGATGGTTGCAAGATCGACATAAGTTAACAAAAAAGTAGTACCTGAGTACAAGGTAGTAGGGAATTTTTCGTCGAGCGTTCAACTTGGTATATACAAAGTATCTCATGAAATAGCATAGCGAATGACTGAGATATCGAGTTAAACACAAGAAGAGAAATCCTATATCTACGAGTAACCATGTATGATTTTCTTTTTTTTTTTTTATCGTATTAAAACCATAGGCCACAATCCGAGAAATTTTCGATAATCGACCTTGGATTGAAAATTGTAAACGGTGTGCCATTCATTCGTCAACCTAACAAAGTGGCGCGGAGGGTGAGTGACGTGTTAGCAGTTGACTGGCGATATGAAACACACGTGAAAAATGCCGTCATTTTACCCTTGCGTTGTGTCGGCTTTCTCAGGGCTGGAAATCCTTTTATAATACCGAAGTTTCTCAGTATACAGTATTTGCATTTCTATGCCTTTCGGAAGAGAGAGCTTTAATCATACCCATTTGGACACCAGGCACTTGTTCTGTTTCGAAGCCTTCCGTAGGATGCCGTATAACTCTCGCCTAATGCAGAGCTGCTGTAAAGTTGAGAGTCACTCAGTAAACCGGTCTGTAAACCATAACTGCAGTCTGAAGGTTCAAGACAAAACTAAGACATGAATGATAAAGTGAATTCTTATTAACCATGAATAGCGCCGAGCTTTTCCCATCTCTCGCAGCGTTGAATATTAATATTTTTTGAACAGTAATATTTTTTGATAGCGCTAATTTGCCCACTGCAAAAAAAAAACCTTTCAATATTGGTGTATAAAAATTTCATAGAGGAAAGATCCGAAACCTTCTATAACAAGACATTAAAAGATGATGCAAGAAAAAATAAACACATTTTTACCTGGATTTGGAAATGTGTAAACTCGTTTAAAAGCGTCAGATCCCTCGACACATTTCCTGCCTAATGCTACCACGTCTCCTTTCACTGGAATATTACCACTGACAGACTGCAGGCACAATCCGCCAGGGCTGTACTTGATTGCCTTCCCATAAGCCATTCCACTGGTCTTTTGAAATCTAATTCAAAATTAAAACTTAAATGATACTATTTTCTCTCGGCTCTGCCAAAACTGTTGTTAAAGCTTGCCAGTAGTTTTTAGGGAAATGGAATTAGTGTTACATTTTACTAAGAGCGACTTCCAGAGGGTGACACGGCGATAACGAAAAGGAAATTTTCCACCCTTTCTGTTCGGTTGGGTGTATTTTCTTATAAGCTGTTTGCTGGATAATGCATTGCAATTTTGAGAAGAAACACACAAGCCTCTCCCTGGGGAGCAGTGTCAAGAAATTCTTGACCATTAAGGAGAAAAAATCTCAATAAAGTATATGGTTAAGAAGAGAAAAAAAAACACATCTGGTTGGCTTTTGACAGTGCACTGAAAACGCTGCTTACTGATGGTGGAATATGACCACATCTGATAAGGGTGGTAAGTTTCTGAAGAAACTGTGGTGCTGCGTCAGTGGGAGTAACACAGTAGTTTTATCAACTGAGTCGGATAATGTAAATTAGCTATCGTTAAGAGTTTCGCTCTCACGAAGGGCTAACTTACCTTCTTACCCCCACCGACGAGAGCAGCATCACAGTTTTTAATCAGAAACTTGCCCCCTTTATCGATATCTGATGAGGTTTTTGTTTTCCTGCTTTTTAGTTAAATGTAATTATGCATCAGTTTTTCAAACTTTTATTAAACCCTTGGATCCCCAAGAGTCCAAATCTTATTTTTCCTTATCACCCCTGAATCACTCAGTAAGTTCATGAAAATAAAGGAAATGATCACCAACCAAAGAGGCTCGGATTGCTAAACTAACTCTCCTTGCCAGCACCTTAGAAAATGTATAGACAACAGTATGGAGACTACGTATGATGCACGATCCTCGCAGTAGAGAGCGCTATTTATGCAATAGCGAAAATCAGACCTGAAAAAAATCAGGCCTGCACGGGATTCGAACCACTGACCTCTGCGATACTAATGTAGCGCTCTACCAATTGAGCTAACAAGCCAACTGGGAGCGGGCCGTTCGGTTGATTCGTAATAAACCCGTGATGATAAATCAGATACAATGAATATATGAAATTCAGGTCTTATTTTCGCTATTGCATAAATAGCGCTCTCTTCTGCGAGGATCGTGCATCATACGTATCTATAACCGCAGTTCAAAATATATGAACTTTCATATATTCATATTCAGTATGGAGAATATGCATACTGATGTTAGGTTGTAGAAGTTGAAGAGTAATTATGTGAGCGTCAATCTTCACCTGTGTGTTTTATCATCGCAAGCACTAAACGACAACCCGACAGGGGTCCCTTCAGTTGGTAGGCTGTCATTAATCATTGGCTTGACGCACATTTCAGAGCATGCGTGCCGAAGGGAGCCATCCTTGAGTAGAAGAAACCATGACGAGTCACTTATACAGTCTGTGTCAAATACTAGAATTTCTGATTCATTGACTACACAAGAGTGGGATTTGGGGCTGATACATAGTCCATTCGGGCTTCTTAGTGGACTGTGCTTTGGAAAACCTAAACAAAAGGAAAAAAAATATTTTCATCCATCTATTCGTCTATCCGACTAGCCTACCGCACATCGATTCCAGCCCTCCACCCCTCCACCCCTCCTCCAACCTCCCATTATCCGGTCTGTGTATCGTCTGTCTGTCTTTGAGTCTATCTAAATCTATATGCCTTTTGTCACAGTTGCTGGGATCTGATTGGCTTAGCTATTGGATATCTACTCCTTTAGTAGATGGGATTCAAATAAACAGCCCGATTAATGTGCTGTTACAAAACGAAAAAAAGAGAAAAAAAAAAAACAAAACAAGACTAATGCTGTTCAGTTTTGCTCGATTACGATTGATCATTCGTTCTCGATTTATATGCTCAAAATTTTAATTCGGGTGCCTTCCTCGTCAACTATCACATTAAATGCAAATTTCGAGCTGTTGGTATAATTTACCGAAAACCGTCACTCAGTTACGAAGCTGAACAAAATTAACTGCTTCAAGTTGCCTTTAAGTGATAACCAGGCAACGTGAGTTGTGGATGCCAGTTCAGGAGAGTCATGGGCTCTTTCATCTGCGTCACACAGAACTAGTGACAGACTGCATGCAAAGGATATGTAACCAGCGAGGGTAATTTTGATTCACGCAGAGAAAACTCGCTACTAAGACAGTGAATAATAAGCCTACCACCGCAAGGGGGCCATGGCTTGCACAAGAGAGTTTCACGCGAGGGTCCCAGCTCTGAGCAGTCTTTTCCACCGTTCGCAGGTCGTGGATTGTTGCAGTATCTCGCTCTGACTTTGTAACCGGTTGAACAGGTCTTGCTACAAACGCTCCACGCTGACCAAGAGCTGTAACCACCGTTGACTCAAGTAGTCATGATATTATCCATAAGTATTGGGTCAGAAAATAGAGAACTTTTAATAACTTACATCTGAAATAGACCGGTCAGTATCTATCACTCGGGGGTGGGGAGACAGATGTTTTCTGGTTGTGTTATAATGACCCCCCTCCTCTCTCCTCCCTGTATTATTCTAATGATCTCCCATCGGTAGTCAATTTTCTCTAGTCCCCCCCCCTTTATACTCTGTTGACGACTGACCCCCCTCAGTTTCTCTGAGAACCATGTGATCCTCTAAGTCCTCCCACCCCCCCCCCCATTCCTTCTTCAGGGCGCTAACACTTATACATGTGTGCAGTTTGAAGCAATTTACCTCTGCAGTGAATCTTCCGAAGAGAGCAAGACACTTAAACTGATACCCAAGTTCTTATCTTATCTTTACCTGGCAGTGGTGTCTCTATTGGGCAAATGAGGTCTGGTTCCTTGTAATCTGAGAAATATAAAATCAAAGCTTAGTTGGGCATATAAGTAAGATATAAACTGCGTCGCTACTTGGTATACCACATCCCTAGTGCTCTAAAAAACTCAAACAATAAACCTGCCTTGTCTTAGCTCCTTCAGCCAATACCATTTTCTCCTGGGAAAGGCCATTTTGCCAGAAATCCATGGAGAAGGGAGAAAGGGCCATTTTTGTTGCGCCACAAAGGTCCCCCAGGGTATATGTCCCACAGACGAATCACTCGTTGTAAGCAATGCCAATCGATTTCGCCTTGGGAACCAAGGCATTCGGTTGCTTATGGCAAACTCTCCACTCGACCAGTCGTTAAATCGTTTGACCATCATAACGTCTGTTTGATTAGGAAAGTTTCCAGTGAAGGTGTAGTGATTCGGAGCTTGCCAAACTCCACCCCAGCATCCTGGCTGAATTGCATCGAGTCGATACAGAAACGGGCTGTTATTGGTCGAATCATGCTTGATGATGTCAGCTTTTCCTAAAATGGAAAAGTCTGCCCATCTGAGCTTACCGGCCAGTGCGTAGGCATTTCGCTGGAGGACTGTTCTTTCATTCCAACCCTTGTTGGTGAGTGCTTGTATCTGTGTATCGTACGGTTTTAGATTAAAAAATCGTTTTGCTTTTTATCTTTCAAATCCATTCAAATAGAGTGTATTAGAGCAGTTGAAAACGTGGAGAAATGAAAGGTAATTTCTCGTCCGACTCATCTACAATTGCAATTAACTTTGTGTCGTGTTCCCCTTAGTAAAACATTAAGTGATCAATTTGTGGGATCTGGTAAACCAGATCAACAAAAAAGTGACCCATAACGGTGTAAGAATCAGAGCAGCCTTTCTGTTCAATCAAATGATACGGACTGGAATGGTAGATTTACCAATAAAGTCCATCCCCCGCCAAACCTTCTGGATTGATCACAAATTGTTTTGACTGGCTTTGTGCAGGGTCCATCCAAATGCAGCCGGTAAACTCCATCACGCTCAAAGCCATCCTCAAAATACTGCTTGCAGCTAACTGTAAATCAAAATCACAATTTTGAAATCTGATTTAAGATATCAAAGCTTTACATGAAAACTCAGTACAGTTACTTTTGTCGGAAATTTGATGATTGGATGCTTTTAAAAGAATAGAGAAAATTATCCAAGAACGGCTTTGAACAAGGGGATAAAGAAACAGGATTAAAATTTAATCCTGGCTGAGTGCATATGAGCCCTCAATCAACTGGGCCCAGGATGAAGAGAGGAACCGTAAAAGTAGGGAGTCTAGCCCCAACAGCACGCCACAGAGTTCCAAACAGAGCCATTCTTTGTGGATTCCAACCCACTCCCGTTGAAGCTACTTTGTCGTTTAGTGTTGACCTCCTATGACTCAAGGATCCCAATAAGAAGTTACGGGAAGCGCAAAAGAAACGAAAACGAAACGAAGAAGTAAGTCAAGAGAGGGATTCGCTACTTCCCTGAGAGTAACTCGCAGAATCAGTTTAGTTCGGTAATTCTTGCCACCGTTTTCTTTGAGAATACTTACCATAGCACTTGGTTTTATAACAAGTTGACATTTCAAGCGTCTGTCCTCGGCAGTCGCCATCACGAACACACGAACGAATACGATACCGCATTCCTCCTCGTCCGCAATACTGACTGCACGCTGACCAACGAGACCACGGGCCAAAATCCTGTTCATCACCTTCTGCAGTATAGAGAAAAAACTGGTCAGCTTCTGAGCTCTCATGAGCCTCTTTATGAAAACGAGTCCTTTTTCTGCAGTGACTCATACGTGTGCTGACATATATGTATATATATTCTTAAACAAGGTTTTTTTCCTATTTTTTTTTTCAAAATGATCACCGCACAGTAATGTTCACACTAACGAAGAACGAGTTCATTCTTGTAAAGAGAAAAGGGGAAATGAAATATGCTTCGGGCTCGTTTTTTGATATACCAGCCTTTCTAATTTCTGCAACACCTCTTTGACTTATTCTCCTTTTCTTCGGCTGGCGCAATCACGATGTGAGTAGCATGTCAGTCATGATAGATGCACGAAACTAAGCTACCACAATTTGGTGGCTATAACACAGTGGTTGGATGTCAAGGGGCGAGGCATACGCGAGGGGATCAATTCTGGCCGGCTGAGCGCCAATTTCCCTACCCGCTGTGTCGCAAAATAAGCGAAAGAAATTGAAACGTCTGCAGAGATCTTTAATAAGATAAAACGTAGGGAGAGGGAGATATCGACTTTTGTGGCTGTTTGTAACTCTTGTGAGACAACCTAGTTCTACATACATGTTATCACTGAAAACCTTCGCACATGCGCAGACGTCTGACGGCTTTGTTGGTAGCTATAGCTTGTCTAGTTTTTTTTCTTCTTTACGAATGGGCGAAGACGAAAACCCTCCAGATGACATATTGAATTCAAGCAATTGAATTCATGAACATCTCGTCTGTCACTATGAAAAACCGTAATTCTGAACAAATTTGCCGCCTGTTTACTAATTTCGTAAACGTTTACTATTGACATCTAAAGCAGGTTTTGCAATTGATAATTTTCGGTTCACAGCCTCCTTTGTGTACCTGACCTGAAATATCATCACAATTAACCACAATATATTCTAAAAGACGAAATTATTTCCTGATTAGGTATAAGAGTGTTTAGGGAAAAAAAACAAACAAACAAACAAACATTTTGACTTACCTGTTCTCGCCAAAATTGCGAGGATCCCAAACAATAAAACAGGTAAAAAAACTCGTGACATACCGTACGCCTTACGACAAGCTGTTTCCAGTGTTTCGATGTAACGACGTGTTATCATAAAAAGAAAGGTAATGGAGAGTAAAGTAAGAAATGCTGAGGCAGTTTCAGCCAAAATTTGTGAGTAAGAAGTGATTGACTAAAAAATAGTAGAACTCAATTCACCCCTTTACGATATCATTGCCAGAAATGACTTTTTTGCGATTCACTACCCAAGTCCATGACATTGACGTGAAAATGACATAAACTTGACATTTCTTATATCGTGTCACTGGCTACCATAATTTGTTACTGAGAAAAGAAGAGAACTCTTCAAAGAAATTTGAAAATTGTTTCTTAATTGCTTAACTTCCGAAGACTAGCAGAGGGTCTGGATGGGGTTAACTGACCACTGACAAATGGCCAAATTTTTAACTGACAACTGACAAATCGCTGAAAAACTAACTGACAACTGACATTTGTGGTGGGCTTTTACTGACAACTGACAAAAGTCCGGATCGCCCTTGGTATCCTAAAAACTGGATGTAAGATAAGGACAGTTGATTTATTGTGTTCAAAGAAAGTACATTTTCCATTACATAACAGTAAGAGTACGCCAGAGTGTCCTATTTCGTTAATAATTACCGCATGTGCCATCCACATGAAGGTCATGTGTCACATATCAGTTATATGGTCTTTGATACCCAACTCGATCGTCAACTTACGCGATGGCCGTGAATGCTGGTATTTTAAGAGCTGTTGTAAGCTTTTACTGAATTGAGTCGGAAACGACATTGGAGCGTCACAGAAGCCGCATTCCTATCAAAGATGTTAAAACCGCACTGGCGCTGATAAAGCACCCTACTTCGTTTCTTGGTCAAAAGGATTTGTCTAGTAAATATGGCCTCGGAGATTTTGATGTGAATCTTTATCACATGGCTCCGAAATCAGGCGGCAAAAGCGATATAATTTTGCGCTAACTACGGACGAGCAATGGAATTTGGAGCTTCCTACCATGCTGGCTGGAACTGGAAGCGAATTAAACAGTATATATTGGAGTGGTTTGGTATTGGTAGATTTATATCAGTTAATAGCCTACTCTTTATCATAAAACGCCCATTAGATGTCGACTTATAAGCGCCGTCAGAATTTTCTCATTCTTGAATCCATGTAAATTATGCTTTATGTAGATTATAATGACATAGCTAAAGTGACTGTGAAAAATTTAATAATATAAATAATAAAAATAATGATATTTATATAGCGCCTATCCAATGATAGATCTAGGCGCTTAACAAATTGAGAGGAAATTCAAAATTAAAGTTAATTAAAGTAAATAAACTTAAAACTGAAGTAAAAGTATGTAAAGTCTATTCAGTCCTAATGGCTAAAGAAAAATCTTATGTGTCTCATAAAACTCAAGTCTCACTTAAACTTCTCGAAGAAGGAATGCACCGCCTGCACAACAGCACAGCTTCAATTGACAACGATTATCTCCAAGATATTGCATTGAGGACATTACTCACAACAGTTATGGAGAATCTACAAGCATTTTCACATTTTAAGCATAAGACCTTCACCTCATTACAGTATTCCCAAGACTTTGGATTAATTACCAAGGAGTCGTTGAAGAGAGTAACGAAATGAGCAGCCAAGTATTCATGAAAAATCCTACTATCCTGACCCTCAGACCAGCCCGGAGTTTGCAAATGTAATTTTTATGCGACCTCTACCTTCAGTAGAGATCGACCCCGAGATTGAAAGTGCTATGAAAGAATTTGTGGAGAAATATCGTCCTTTGAGGCAAAGGACAGTTCGGGAGGAAACTATCAAGGGCAGGGCAGGGGCTTTACCACCGGCCGTTTACAGGGAGCAACAAGATTCCATCAAAGTGGACTTGTTGGCGGGAATAGGTAACGATTTCAACTCGGGAGATCAGTCAGTACGGTTCAGCAGCGACAAAGGAGCTGTTCAAGCTCCTTCGAAAGGTGGGAATGTAACAGATATCACATTTGTTGACGACTGTATCGTCGAAGTGTCAGCTATCGACGGTGCGAACACATGCAGACGAATATGACATGGGCTCAGAAAACGACCGTTTCTGACCAAGAGGATGAAGATATTACCCCAATTACGGTTTCTAGATCTGGGCGGCCAGTTCGCCCCCATTTTCGCCTGGGTTTCTTAGTTACGCTTTCTCTAATAACCTAGTTGAAAAGTACACAAAAGAACGTTCCTTTCCAATCATTTCGTCAGAGCGAACCGCAACCGAAGCTTTGTAAAACAAAACATAAATCCAATATATTATGCTAGAGGACTCTTCACAACTTTTGTTTTCTTTCTGATGATTGCACGGGAAAAGGGAAGTTCATTTTCAGAAGAGTCGAAACTGACTTAAACAATGACTGAAAGTCATTTGAAAGATCTTATTTCATTCCAGTACTAAGAAAAAGCAGTTCTTATTGTATCAGTTTTCGACTAAAGTTTCGAGTGTACGCTATATATATATGCTTTTCAGCTAAAATTATAGGGTCGGAAAGTAATAATTAACTTGCCAAGTTAATCATTAACAGTCATTTAACTGACAACTGACAAATGGCGGAAAATTTAACTGACAACTGATAAATGGCCGAAGATTTAACTGACAACCGGACATTCGTACCCACCCCTCCCCCCATCCAGACCCTCCTAGCAGTGTGGCGGTCAGGAAGTCGCGGTCAATATAATCGATAGCCTTATATTACATTATGAGACAAACGATTAAATGTTCATTTATCAACAAATCCACGATGAAGAACAACATAACTCTGACATGGTTTTAGTTTATACAATATTTTTATATGGCAAGGTAGTCCAGAGGAAAATCTCTGACCGTCGGGATGCTGCTATACAGACTGTTTCCACTGAAATGGTCATAAGCTGCGTATTTTTGTTCGCGAAAACCGGCATATTCAAAATATAAACACACACAGAACATAAAAAAGTTTGGTAACCTCGCTTGCTTGAGTCGTGCTGGGGAATATTGGCCCAAGGTCGCTTCGCTCGGCCCGTACTGCCACGACCTCGGACCTCGGGCGAACAATAATTGTGGTTCTATAATTCTACGATATTGAAAAAACGACTTCTTAGTACTTTTAAAATTTTATTTTACAAAAACACAGATTTTTTTCTCTGTTCTTTAAACCCAATTAGTCCTGAAGCTTTAAAAATTTACACAACTAGTAGAACTTTTTCCTAAGTTCTAGAATCTATGATCAGGTGTTCTAACGACACACTCGAAATCTACAAACGTGTACGCCTTAGCAGGTCAAGTTGTACAGAAGTGAAGCATTCTACTCTTTTGTTGTCCACATCAATTATTCTAGTAAATATTTCAGTTTACCCAAAGGACGGCCGATGTTATTTCTGAGGCTTGCTTCATTGCAAGGACCGGAGATCACCATGATGAGCTGAACCGCGATGTACCTCACCGTGATCGCAGTCGCTCTGACATCGTCAGGATTTGTATGAATTTTAATAGTGATGTCACTTTGGATGCATTTTTAAGTTTAATTTCATCAAACCTGTTTTGTTCTTTTTTGTTTTTAAACACGAAACCACATATACTAGAAGAGTGTTAGTTGTGTTCGAGTTTTATTACCGGATGATTCGTTTACAGTCTAACTGAGCCTGCAGTCCTCCAAAACTCTGATTTTCCATTTCGTTTTATCCTTAAGGATTTTCGTCCTTCCACGTGTTATAAGCATTAGAGTTAACACTTATATTTTCATGGGCTTAGTTTTCCACCGGATAGTGTCTGTGTTACCATGACGTCATAATCTTTATCCTATTACAGTATATGAAACGTGATTAGTTAACAGATCAGTCGAGTTAGTGAACACACGTGTTTGGATATCCTCTTGAGAACTAGAGCCGCAAATATTGGTAAGTATATTCATTTTATGATGTTTCGCTTTCCATTATCCTGTTACGTTTCTAAAGCTAAATACATCGAATCAGTTGGCGTTTTGTGATCTTTTTTCAGTTGCCTTTTTTCTATCCATGGACATTAGAGAATGAAGTAAATGAGTGCGACAACGACCTTTTATCGAGTACATGTCCGATACAACCACAGTCTGTCTCGCACATGTCAAGTCATTTTTCTTGTCGATGTTGTCATCACAAATGCATGTTTTGATTCTATCAGTCCCCCGCTTTTCTCACAGTTATAACTTGGAGCGGTTGCTTCAAAACATAGGTAATCCCATCCCCCTTCCCCCCGCCCTCCCCCCTCCCCCTCTCCCCGCCCTCCCCCTCTCCCCACCCTTCCCCCTCTCCCGACCCTCCCCCCTCTCTCCGCCCCCCCTCTCCCCGCCCTCCCCCCTCTCCCCGCCCTCCCCCTCTCCTCACCCTCCCCCCTCTCCCCGCTCTCCCCCCGCCCTCCCCCCGCCCTCCCCCCGCCCTCCCCCCGCCCTCCCCTCTTTTTCTAGCCCTCCCCCTCTCCCTCGCCCTCCCCTCTTCCTCCCGCCCTTCCCTCTCTCCCCGCCCTCCCTCTTTCCCCCGCCCTCCCCTCTTCCCCCCACCCTCCCCCTCGCCTTACCCTCTTCTCCCACGCCCACCCCCATCGACTTAAATCTGTCAGTTTGTCAAGGTTTCGTTTCTTTATTCGTCCCTTTGCTATTACTCTTTATTTTCTCGTGCTTTTGGATCGAAAACATCGCATCATTAGCCCGCACATATGAGGAAACTTGAAATATTCTCATTACAATATCATGAAATCCACAAACAATACACTGGAGAACCTTTTTTTATTAATAGCTTTGCACTAAGTTTCCAGTATTTACTACGATGTAGCAACAGCTTTGAATGAAAGTTTACTTGGTAATATGACGTAATAGCCTTGTATTTGTGTATTTAACAAAATATTCTTTAATAATAAACGTAAGTGGTGTCCCACCACAGATCGACATCGCTGCCATTTTATGAAATCCTTTGACACTTTCAAGATCTTTATGAGAAAATGTTTTTTTCCTAATGTTATTAGCTCACTGTAAGAGCCCGTGGTCTCTTCGTTAGTTAGTGTCTAAAAGACATCAGAACTCAACGGAAAGACCATAGGTCAACCAGACACCTTTTAGGCTGATGGCAACGATATCTTCCTGTGTATCACAAGCGGTACCTCTACGAAAGACATGTGTGGTTTTTTTCAGATTCAGAACAGACTGTCAAAGCATATGATATAGATTATTATTACAGAAACAAAGGGAATAGTATTCCGTTCTTCAAATGATTAAGAAATACCTATAACTCATACAGTAAACAGGACCATTTAATACAAAACTAGCAGTACCTTTTAACAACTGTCGTAAAATGAAATACTGTAAATACTTCCTAATAATTCTGGTCCATACTTTACAGTTTCACACGTAAATTTACAAAGTTGCCGTGGCGATTCATTTGATTTTGCTGTTGTTATACCCATTTGTTGTTATACCAGTCTGATTCCAGACTGTTAAAACAGGCGTCTTTACTGCTTGACCTCAAATCTTCGCTGATCTCATTGAACATCGGTAAAAGAAGGTCATTGAAGACTCTTATCGAAGGATTGATATGAACGAACAGGCAATACTCAAACCGAAGCTTCCAGAACATATAATCATCTGGAATTGTTTCCAGAATTTTAAGTTGCACAGTGTGATGATCGGTCTGTGCGACAGTGGGATCTTTCTACATGGCTAGGGTGAAAAGGTATAACAAGTGAGACTCGATTTCTGAAAAAAAAAATCTCCGTATTTGACTTTTGAACTATAGATAAGACCCTTTTTTTTCAAGGTTTAGAGCGCTATTCGAGTGAGTACCGTAGACCAAAAACCAAAGAGATCACAATGGTCAACCAGAAATAAGAGAAACTATACCTTTAACACTTAATGAAAAAGTAAAAACAGCGGAGTTGCCTAAAGCGCGGGAAAACGTTGTTGACCAAGTCGTAATTGGTTTTAGTTTTTCATCTGATTGTTTGAGAGAGTGACACGAGTTTTCTGGACAGATCACAGAGCGAAGTAAAGCAAAGCTAATGCAATCCCGGAATACTTTCGACATTTGACTGACAATTTTTCTAAACATCATGGCGGTATACAGTCCCAAACAATAAGGAAACAAAACAAAAGAAGAACAACTTTCACCTTTTGAGTTTTCATATCAGACCGATCTTGATTTCAATCCACATTAAAAAGTAACAACTGAGATTCAATTTATGAAAAAACGAAAAAAAATTAACGCTCAATTTTTGATCAGACACAAATAAGAACCTGTTTGGCCGAGTAGGACTGATAGTGACAGTTATATCCCCTGGGAGATACTTAGTAATTGAACAGTCTCTATGGTATCATCATTGTCAAGTCGTATTTAAATGGAAAAGCCTTATTGGCTGGTTGTTGATCAAACATAAAAACTCTGGTCATAAAAGACTTTTGAAAGATAATTTTCTAATTAAGAGACGCATTTACTGATATAAAGTACCGATTAGATTGTTGGCTATTTGCACCACTTTCCCTTTGCGCTTCACTCCCATATCGTCGACCCCAATGAATAAAATGAGCTAAAGAAATAATGGTTGAAAGTAAACCAAGTGAAAAATAAAATGGGTGACATTTGTGTTTCACGAAAGGTTAAATAATTAAACAGTTACACTTTATTTGGCCTTTTAACTGAGTGCTATCAGTCAGTTAGAATGCCAATCAATGAAAGCTAAATGCTAATGCTATTATCACCACAGTAGATAAACTTTTTTTACTCCAGGAACGTAATAGTCACTTGACCATGACCAGCGTTGTTGTAACAACATTCATTGTCCTGGTTGTTACCATCGTTGTAAGAGCCTCCCCCACCCCCACATGTATCAAAACCATCATTTCCACTGCTTCCCCCAGAGTACCCTCCTCCTCCTCCTCCTCCTCCTCCTCCTCCCAATCCATAAGCTCCACCACCTCCACCAAACCCACCATCGACATCGTAATTCAAGGCTCTTCCACCCACCCCTCCCTGAATAAACCCCTTACCACCTTCTCCACCCCATCCTTTGGTTCCATCAAAATTTTCTCCACTTCTTCCACTGGAGTAAAACCCGCCACCACCACCACCTGAAATACAATGAATATATTAAGATTTTTTTAGTAAACAAAAGCGAAATTTTGTTTTTAATAGGATGTCAATCCCTTCAATTTTTGGAATTTTTTTACTCGTATTTTAAAACGCTCCAATAAAACCGTAACCGGCTCGGCCAAACCTTAATACAATGCTTTTTAATTGAGCCGCTATTCGTGAGCTTTGATATTTGTATTTAGCTTCTGTAAGACCTAAATGTATAAACGGTTTTTTTTTTTAACCTTAAACCTTTATTATTATTATTTGTTCACATCAGATGGTCATTACTACGCCGGCTTGCAAATAGCAAAGAGCTAATCGCGGCAAGCCAGACAGTTGACATACTTTATAAAATAAATACTCACAATACAATTACAACATGTAGACATTAATCTTCGTGCTTACAAACATCTAGGTA
The DNA here is from genome assembly GCF_964205215.1 of Stylophora pistillata. Lineage (NCBI taxonomy): Eukaryota > Metazoa > Cnidaria > Anthozoa > Scleractinia > Pocilloporidae > Stylophora > Stylophora pistillata. The sequence goes on from NC_142520.1 coordinate 12,363,691, forward strand.
TTAGGATAATATATATGTAAAGAGGAAAACTACAGACTAAACATAATTACAGTTTGTAATTAATCTTTCATCTTATTAATTAGAGTATCTATGTCGACATAGGAGTTCTCAGTTTCAGAAAATTCGATTAATTTTCTTTTTTCTTATCTTACTTTTCCTGTCCAAGATACTGTGAGTTGATTTAACACATTACCTAAAGTTTAATTTAGATGATGATTATTTGACCCGTACGGCCCCGCGCGCGTAATCTCATTAAAAACCATAGTGAAAGCTGACGTGTGTAGGGGCGGACGGGTTAAGGAACTATAATTAAGTTTCTTGTTCTGCCCCAAAAAACAAAGGAAAACTTTTCCTGTAGGATCTTTATCGTGATTGTTCAGCGTGCGCTCGTGCACCGCGTCCTATTAAGGTTGAACCAAATTTTGGAAGTGGTCCTATGATAAGATGCCTGTTGATTAATTTGATCGGGCTGGACGGGAAAATATTTGACAGTCGGTCGTGAAGCACGGACCGCGCTGCACTCGGTCCGTACGCCATGAACTCGAGCCAAATATTTTCCGTTCTCCGGCCAACACCGCTACCGCGACTCGTCTTTACAGCAAATATGGCCTTTTTTTTTTAGCAACACGAAAGCTTATCGGATATAAATGGTCATCACTCAGAGACAACCGAACACTAAGGCTAGGCATGTACCACGAGATCGCTGCTTGATCCCGAACACAAGACAATCGACCTCATCTGTAACAAGTCAGCAAAGCCCGAAAACTGAGTTTGCTGTCCCAAAATTTTTATTTACGAATGTTTGTAGCCTGACTAAAACAAGGAACCGGGTTAGAGTGGCCGTACACTCGAAGATCATTTAAATGAGAACGATATTGATGTCTGCGTCGTGTCCGAAACACACCTTGAGCCAGATAAACCTGGCCCAGTTGTCAGCATACCTAACTACAACATGTTCAGACAGGACAGGAACTGGTCAAGATCGGTTTTGAGGGTAAAAGGAGGAACTGCTGTTTATGTGAGCAGTAACCTAGATGTTGTCGATATTTGCAGATCAAAACTACATAGCTTAACTTTTAGATATGATCTTTTATAAACACGCAGCAAGTTCTATTTTCCATATAAGTATATTTTATCCGAGATGTATTAAAGAGTTATGTGCCTCCGATGCGTATATCGAGTTATGGATACGCGCTGGAAGTTTGGAGAGCAGAAGAGAGGAGTTGCCCGAAGGGCAGCCGGAAGCAACTCTAGCTTCCGGAGTTACATGATCAATGTGTCACGCGGGTAAAAACCCTTTTACTGAAATAGCATGTGGAAAACGCCATTTTGTGCAAATTGACAACAGGGTCAATGGAGGGGAAGAGAATTTTGGATTATTCCATGACAAAGATGATATTTGCTCTACATCTGTTATGGTGCGTAGTTGTTTGTATTTAACTTACCTTTCGTGCTCTGAATTTGTTCTTACAAATGTCGTCTTTCACGCATTTGCCCTTGTTTAGAGCAGGAGAAATCATGATATTTAATTAAGATTTACACCACATTTGTCCATATTTACACCCAAAAGCAAATGCACAATTATCCTATTTATCTTTAGGACAACTGTCATATTTGTCTTCAAGTCAAATACTGACAAATATGACAAACATCGCATTTGAACCACATTTGGACTGCATTTGTCTGACGTCAAAACTGATTTTTCGCCCAGTGTAATTTGAAGAAACATTACTTAGATCTAACTTCAACTGTGTATGATCCTGCAGTTCCTTAAACTTTCAAAAGTGTCTGCATAAAATTTCATATAAGCAGACCACTAACTGCATTACTAGCCAAACTCTGTTGTTAATTACCTGTTTCTAATCATATAATTCCTACTACTCGACTGCAATTTCTTGTTTTTGCTTTTTATTTTTTTTTGGCTTTTTTAGGAGTCTCTGCATTATTAGCCAAACTCTCTTGTTAATTACCTGTTTCTAATCATATAATTTCTACTACTCGATTGCAATCTTTTTTTTTTTTTTGCTTTTTTAGGAGTCTGTGCATTACTAGCCAAATAAATAAATAAATAAAATAACATTCCCCCAACGTCGCGAAGCCTCAGTTGAAGTAAAAAAAACTCAGTTTTGTTTTCAGCCACGTTCACGCATCGCCTTTGGTAAATAAAGTATCGTCGACTCCAAAACTAATTCCGTCGCCTTAAAGAGCTACATGCTCATTGTTTTTCGAAACGATTATCATTTTAGCACATTTTCTTTTCAAATAGAGCTCTAAACGGTTAAAGGGAAAACAATCTTGAGAGTTTTAAAACTTCGCGGGTAAACTCATGAAGTCAGCCTGAACCATCTCTATCAACCATCCACTTTTCATAAGTTATAAGCCAATTAGAGCGCACGTTATAATATGATTATGATATAACATTAAATGAACAGCTGAGATGTAAGTAATCATCACGATATACACTTACCTGAAAAACCATTATCAGCAGTCTGTGCACCATGTCCATTGTTCCCCCCTGACCATGATTTGTATCCAGGATTCCCTGTTGTGTTTGTGCTGGCGTCACATCCTTCATGTCTTGACTTAGCAGATTCTGTCCCTCCTCCGCCTCCAGCTATTATCAAAGATGTGTTGGCTCCTCTCACCACAAACGTTCCTCCACCACCTCCAGAAGAGTAAGAGTGCGTGTTTATTCCTCCTTCTTGACCAACAAGTATTTGAATGATTTCACTCTTGTTTAAGCGGAACGTTCCGATCATTCTTGCTCCTCTTCCTCGGTACTGAATACTGTTAGTGTGTCTATCGTACCCTCCTGCAGCTGCTATTGCTTCTATTCTGTAGTCACCAGTGTACGGCACAGTCCACTGTTGAACGCCGCTGGACAGCGTGACTTGACCGTCATGATCATGTCCTGTGTAGTGACTGCCCAGCGTTGTTGGAGCAAATCTTCCACTGGTGTTGAGGTTTGTAAAAACGGCCTTGAAAGCTGAAAGGGAAGAGTTAAGTTATCTACATCGTTAAAACCATAATTGTTTTTAGTTTTTTTCTTTCGTTAGAGGTAAATTTGCATCTACAAAAAGGACATGGAACAGTTAAAATCTTGTAGATTGATCCTTAAAACTACTCACCATTATTGCAATTATTAAGTTATTTAATATACAACTTTTTTATTTGATCAGTTATTCAATTCTTTGTCTCTCAATGGACGTGTACCTGCTAGTCACGAAAATATTTTTCCCCGAAAGTTTATCAAGCATCGCATCTGATTGTGATTGAAATGTTGTGTCGACCTTCTTTGTTAAAAGAGATCGCTTTGAAATAGGCCTTCAACTAAAACTGTCCTTTCTTTTCCTCATTTCAGTCCAAAGGTTACTAGTATACTTCTTTAAACTTTCCCTTCTTAAGTTTGAATTATAGATAAACCCATCCTCTAAAAAAGCCACTCTTGGACTTCTAAGTAATTTCTTCTTTAAATCGGGAAAGCGAGATTTATCAATGCTACTGGGCTAGTTTAAGCCCTTTCTCCCCTTCCTTAGGGCTTTTCCAGGCGCTATTGCATTAATTTACATTTTCCGCTTTAGTACTGACGAGTAACTGATGATATCCAGCCATTCTGCGCGAAAAAATTCGAGAGTTGAACAAACCGTAAAATTTTGATTTAGCGTCTGGGGCTATTGAACCAGGGGATTTAACTCTTGCTTTTCACGTGACGTCATCGAATTTAGAAATTAGGAATTTATCGATCCCTACGAGAATTCGGTTTAGTAAGTTAATAGAACAGTTGAATTCTTATCATTTGAAAGATTTTCCGTTTGATCGGGCTTTTCTTCTTGTGGTAAAGAAAGGTTAAATTTCTAAGCTATTGCTTGACACGATATTAACATACTGGTACGTAGGTTAAAGAAAAGACTCGTAATATTGCCGTTCTGTTGCTAAGGCTGGGCTCCCTGTGCCCTGCCCGCATTCTGCATGACCAGCGGTTTCACTCTATGGTTATTTATTATCGTGACTGCCATTTTTTATTTAGTCCTTAGTTAGGTTCTAAGTGAAGTAAGGCCTATTAAAGGTTCGAACTCAACATCAAGGACGAGACAATCTTTTGGTTCAACGGTAACCTTTTATTCTGGGTCAGGTGAACAACTGACATGACCTCTAGCGTACTCAATTTTGGTAATCAACGATGTAAACGACGATACATACATACATTCATACATACATACATACATACATACATACATACAAACATCCATACATACATACATACATACATACATACATACATACATACATACATCCATCCATACATACATACATACATACATACATACATACATACATACATACATAAACTTTATTTCCATTCGGATAAATGATTAGCACTAGATGTGCTAGTATCTCCGAACATATAACTACAAAACAAATGACAATAAGTTTAAAATCGAAAGACTCATAAAAATGCTTATAATTATATACTAATCCCCACTACATATATAACTCCTAATGGTACGTTTAAAAGCGGCTAGAGTGTCCGACATTCTTAGTTCATCTGATAAGCTATTCCATGCAGAGGCAGCGAGATACCTGAAAGAGTGAAGTCCAAAAGTTGTGATCTTCACCGTTGGTATCTGTAATTTCCTTTTACCCCTTAAATCATTCGCACTTTGACTGCGCTATTTGAGAAGTGATGTGATATACCCAGGAGCCATGTTGTAAAAGGCTTCGTAAACCATGGTTAATATGTCCTGGAGTCTTTTACCTTTTAGTGATACCATATCAAGCCTGTTCAGTAAAGCTGAATACGAACTTTATCTGTCTCCGAGGTCTAGGCGAAGCATTCGCTTATTTACTATCTCTAGCTTATTAGAATTCCGTGCTCCACAATAATGCCATACAGCACTACAGTACTGAGAGATAGGTTGTATAAATGCCTTGTATAAACGTAACCGTATGGATCCAGAGAGAAGCTTTCCAAAACGCCCGATGACCCTAGACTGGTGACTGACCCTATCGCATATATGGGATACATGCTTCCAAAAACTAAGTTTTGAGTCAATGTTAATTCCTAGAAGATCTATATCATCATGCTGCTCGATTCTCACCCCATCAACTATAATTATAAATGAAAAATTAAGATCAGTTTCTCCGAGTATGAGAGAATAAAATTTACATGGATTGGCCATAAGACCGTTATTCCTAAACCAATCGAGAGCAATCGATATTTCACTATTCATCCTATCATACAGGGCAAGGTGATCCGCATCCGAGCTATATGATTGCGGATCATCAGCGTGTGCATTAAGCTTAACCTTTGTAATAAAATAGAAAATATCATTTAAGAATATGTTAAAAAGTAAGGTTCCTAGGACACTTCCCTGTGGCGCACTTCTGTAATTATGCTCCCACGTGGAAAATTCATCTCCAATTTTTACCCTCTGTTGCCTATGCTGAAGGTAGTCATTAAATGAAGCTCAACCCTGTGTATCTAAGCCATACGCTCGCAATTTAGCAATAAGAAGATCGTGGGGGAGGCTATCAAAAGCCTTTGATAAGTCCATTATTACAACAGCTATAAGCTGCCCGCGATCTAGACATTCCTTCCAGTCCTCAACAAGGCGTAACAGCGTCGTATTGCAGCTATAAAACTGTCTGTAGGCTGAGAGAAAATCAGAGAGAAGGCCCTGGAAATGATGGAGTAACTGCGACGAAAGGAGCCTCTCATAGGTGTTGTTTAAGGCTGGGAGAAAGGTGACAGGTCGAAAACACTGCTTATTCATATCTTCCTCAGTATTTTTTGGTAGCGGAGTGACTTGTCGCATTTTCCATACTGACGGATACTTACGCTAAGATTTTTTTGCAACAGATTGCAAAATGTCCGATCTCGCCGCATGCATTACATTTCTTGCCACGGGCAGGACAAATCGGTTCGCGTGCCATGTGGTCAGTGTAATTACAGCTAAAACAGCCTCTCAGTTTTGTCTCCTGAGAACCACCGGACGGTTTACCGGGCCTATATCCTATGCCCCTACCTTGTGCTGTCCCTTTTCCTTTTCCTTTGCAATGAGATCGGCCGGAAACAGCATTTACCTGACCGGATGACTGATCTATAGCCTTCACCTGCATGTTCACCGCTTCCTGCACATGAGCCAAATCTTTTAAATCCTTCAGAGTAACATCTGCTTTCTCAAGGAACTTACGGCGAAGACTTGGATCCTTGCATTTCTCAATAAGCTGATCTCTTATCGCCTCGTCGACATTTTCAAACTCGCAGGGGATCTCTTTCTGCCTCAACCGACAAACAAACTGATCCATCGACTCTCCTTACGCCTGCTTCATTTGCCTAAACTGATGCCTTTTGAATGGAACATTCAACTGTGATGCGAAATAGTTATCCAATAACTCCATACTCTCAGCGAACGGCTTGATATCCACACCGGTCAATAACATGTAATAAAGCTCCTGTAAATTCAACCCTTCAGTATGCAACAGCAATGCAGTTTTCTGTTCATCCTTCGTAATACCTTTTGCCACCAAATGCAGATTAAACGAGCGTTTCTACAACTTCCAGCGAACTTCAAGTGTTTTCGGAACTTCCTTTGGATTGAATGGAGGAAGGCTGGCCACATCAAGAAGAGGAACAAACGCTGCAGCTGGCGAAGCCTGTGAACTTGAAGTTGCATTCGAACTGGTTCCACTGTCCACCATCTTCTGAGAAAATGACAAGGCTTTCCGCACAAATGACTTCCAAAAATGTCCCCTACCTCACAAAACGAATTGAATCCTCGTCGCCAATGTAACGAGGTCACTTGGATGGCCGCACAGTAACCCAGATTAAACTATAAAACGAAACCAGTCTTTATTCATCCACCATGACAACCGGAAAGCATGGCGCATACAAATATCCATAATCCTTTGCAATGTCTCAGAACTTCGGCTAGGACAACTTTCGGTAGGATTACAATCAGAACATTACACTGCTTACAGTCTGTATTCTGTTTAACCATTTCATAGGAGTGGCGCAAGTCTCTTGAATTGAGTGAAAAAGTCACAAAGCCACTCTCTACCTCACAAGCGTAACCACTGACCACTCACGAATTGCTCCATTGGCGCGGAAATTGAAATCGTATCGAGTATACAAAGTTAAAGTGAGTTCCTTTAGATCTCCCGAACTTGTACGTATCGCGTTTAAAATCAATTACAAGTAAAAGAAGAGGTCTTAAAATCTGCTAGATAAATTTTTGTTATGCTTTCTGGGAAGTTAAAGAATTTCGGTAGGATTCCTACAAATGAATAGAAATGGTAGGTCACAGACTTAGATTTTCAGATAATTTACAATAACTGAAAATTTGAGTCTGTTTGTAGACCTTACGTCCTGCCATTGTAACCGATATGACATCACCACTACCCTTAAAGTATTGCCCAACAATATAGTTGCAAATATGTTTATAATTTTCCCTCAAGATTAAAGCTCTTTTCTTGTAACCTTTCATGGTTTCACAAACACTACGACAACGAAACCATGGAGAAAATGTCCTAAGGAAAATTCCAGCCACTGATGGCCCCGTAACAAAACGTTGAGAAGTTGCAACGTCTAATGAAAAAGAAAAATATCCCAAAACAGCCGAGATGTCTTATCGGTTGGCATGCGGTTTAATCGCTCCAAATGATCCGGACAAGCTGTACGAGGCACTGGTAACGGCAACAGAGCAACGGAGTTCACACCACATACTTACATTAACAACTGCATACAAAGAATATACCGACAAAGAATCTAAAACTTCAAATTATTAGCCTGTATGTTCTGAACTTGAAGAGCTAACGAATCATCAAGGGCCTTTCGAGAAGCTAAGTTAACGGTAAATAAAGAAAGTGAGACATCACTATTTCACTGTTCACTGTTCACTTAAGGAAATCTGTAATTTCTACAAGCTCCCATTTGAATCTAGAGATTCGAAAGCTATTCTAATATCAAAACTTAAGGACTGAAATGACCTATGAATGCCAGTGCTCAGTGGAAGGATGGTTACACCATCAAGCAGTGTTGCAATGGACTTTGTTGCTGGCTATAATAGCCACCATTTTGCTAGAAGGAAGTATATGTATACATATATATATATAGCGTAGAATACACACACACACACACACACACACACACACACACACAACAAAACAGTTTAGTTGTAAAAACCTTTGTGCTTTTTACATTTTTACATACTTATATATAATTGTGCAGGGTAACTGAAATGAAAAAGAAAAGGTGTCCTGCATAGCAGTCTTTCAAATTTCTCTCTTTAATTTAGCCAACAGGGAGTCATGTAGAGGCGTGTGGTGAAAGCAACAAACAAATTAGAAGCAGAGAGGAGCTTATTTAGCAGGCCTTTTTCATGTCTTTGTATGAAAAAAAATGTACAGTAAAACTGAAAATGAAACTGAAAAGGGTTTAGTGATAATAGGTCAGAGCTGAAACTAACATGGCTCACTTGACAATTGTATGTGGAGCTTATAAGTGGAAAACACTAAAAATTGCACATGGCTAGTCTTATTAACACCATACATAAATGACATAGGTTACTGTTTCGGAAAATCATATGTTAGAGTCAGCAAAGCGATGATTTTGCATACATTCTTGGAAACAGCAAAAATGATATAGAGCAAACATTCTAAGTACAGTGTTCATTGCGTGAAATGGAACATAAATAAAAGGTTGTGGTAAAAAAGACACCTTATCTTATTCCACTGAAGGGTAATATGGGTACCCTGCTTAAAAATACATCAATAACTACTAATTAATACCAGTTCTAATTTAAAGGAAAGAGTTATGAGAATAAAATAAAGGTAGTCTGTACCACGAAGCATGCTTTCACTGTTTAGACGGAGAGTCCTAAAGTTCTTAAAGCATGTATTCGAATAACTTATGACGATAGCCCCACTCACCCCACCCCGCGCCGTTCTGTTTTTACTCAGCGGCTGGTCAGCGGTCCGTTTAGATAAAATCAATGGATTGTACCCATTATCATTGTTGTCTCTAGGAAGGAGGGAAGGGGAACGAGGAGCTGTGCAATGCAAAACCAGATCTACGGCTTGTTAATCAAATCGTGTTAGTGGAAACGTTTGTGTCTTAGATGTGATAGTCGGAGTACGTTATAATTAGGATTATAAAACTTGTGTTTCTACAATGTTCATTACCAGTGCAGTTATGTATATCCCCGGTGAATCCACGTTTACAAATGCACTTGAATGATCCCTCGGTGTTTTGGCAAACGACGTTTTCATTGCTGCAGTTGTGGGTATCTGTAGCACACTCGTCGACGTCTAAAATAAAGTCAATAGACCTTAGGTCAAAATACTGAATTACAGAGGTCGCAGGAACTAGGGGGGCGGGGTGGGGGGAGAGGATGTATGACGTGCAATGCTATTTGTCGCCAGTGGTGTGTGAAGAAGCAAGTTAGAACAAAAAATGCGAGGCTTTGGAGAGGAACATTCTGCGCTCCACTTTTCCCGGCACAGAATGCCTGTAATAGGCTGGGGTGACACTACAGCTTGAAAACACATAATGGGGCTGGCTTGAGATCCTTTCTAAAGAAAGAGCAAGAAAATTGAAATTACGCGTCATAAGTAGAGCCGATTTTGAATTATAAACCATCCGAGGGAATAGGCCCCCATGTTGCAATGAAATACAAAATTAATTTTTATTATTTTAAGTCTTGCCTTTTTCACAATCGTGGCCAGTGAACCCAGACGCACATAAGCATCGATATCGTTTTCTTGTGAATCCCGACTGGCAGGTGCCGTGGTTTCCGCATGGAAATTTAGCACAAAAATTCTTTAAAAGAAAAAGAAAAAAAAAAAAAAAAGAAATGGGATGTCACAAGTAATTATTCAATACCTTAACAACATTCTCCTACATCTCCCCGAGAACTTGAATACAAAAAGAAAAAGAGAATCGGGAAGGGATGCCTGTAGATAGGATTTAAAGAGTATAGTGACGTCCCTAAGAACAACATCTAGGAACCCCGGTCATAGCTCAATTGTATCTTTCTACCTGTTCTTAGCATCTCCCGGGCCATGAAATTGATCTAATTATTGCGACTGTTTTTAAGCTTCGAACCAATGGAATAAAACTGCCTTTTGCAGAAATGCCTTAAAATAACCATTCCTGTTATCTTTTCTCCCGATAATTTTCTTATTAGAAGCGTGGTTGTGCTTTCTCTAATAGAACAGCGATCAATTGTTTACTCAAGGCAGGTGAGCATGGCTCTAAAATGAATACGACAAAGTACTCGCTTCTGTTAACGGTGTTAGGTGTCCGTCCTCAAGGCGCTCAAAGGATTTTTGTTTTTGGTCATTTCTTAAAAAATCCGTAACGACGCTAGTAGGTGGTTAAAATTATGTAAAAATAACAAATAATGGATGAAAGTATCCCTCAGCTCTCATGAATGGCTTAAAAAGAGAGAGGTGCAATTGACATTTAATTAACAGCTCGTCTATGTACCTTAGTTCCATGGTACACATAATTCGATGCTTGTACCAGATCCTCGTCATACTCTTTAGCAGTTGAGTTATTCAGTTCACAGTTGTGTGCTTCTGCCCCATTTTCTCCAAAATAAAAGTTAACACTGACGCAGTTATAGTTCAGGTAGCAACGGTATTCACAGGTGTCCCTGTCAATCACACTGATATTTGCTATGGTGTGGTTAATAAGACGTTCTCCCACGAAGAACAGGGTCGATGGAAAGGCTAATATACGGCATTGATCTAAAAATTCAAGTCATTAAAAGTCAAATAGCGTCATGGGTTCTAAAGGTGTAGGTTGCTGTTAAACTCGTTTTCCGAGCGCTTGGGTCTTGCCTTGATAATTATGACATATTCAGTAAGATACCAAGATCAAACTATATATATATATATATATATATATATATATATATCCTTTAGTTTTTTTCGAGACAAAAGATCTTTAGAAAAGGATTGTATGGACAGAAGACATGTTATTTGGCACGTTTATCGATTATCCTTTGATTTCCAGAACATTCTTGATTAGTCCTTTAGGAAAGTTCTAGTGGTTTCGACATGAGCACGTGACTTCTATTTATATAAACTCAGGTTGTTTACCGTAAATTCTATAAAATTCTATGATGTAATTTTACTAAAAATAGTCGTGTTGTGGACCCGTAGAATCTTCTAGAAAGATTGTAAGCAACTATATAAGAAGGTGCTGTAGATTGTTGTGTTTTGGAGGAAAAAAAAGAAAAAGAAGAGAAAAAGATGAAGGAAATAAAATAGTTAGCGAAGATAATTCATTTCAAGGTTTATCCCGAAACCATTTTATGATCTCCAAGAGCGAAAAAAGTTTTTTTTTCTTTCCTTTATATAAATGCAAACAATTTTTACGATGACCTCTGCTGAACCAGCTTACATTAAGCAAAGTACATATCTTTTTTTTCTTTTTTTGTTTTTGTTTTTCTCATCTGGGTCACTTTCTGCGGGACACCTCACACAAATAGCTTCACAGTCGTTAAAAATGATATCGACAAAGTGTAGTTTTAACGAACCCAAACTCCGAAGAAAATTTGATCCAGATAACTTTGATAACTTCCATCAATGCTAAATAATAAAAGAGGCAAGAAGTTTCAGTCTTGAACTCCCAACTTGTATGCATTATGACAAATCATATTATTTTCCTCGCTCATCTTAAAAGTTATTATGCGCGCGGTAATTGCAAGTCCTGCCTAACTCCTAATGGGCCACCATGGTCTACATCTCTACCTATGTATGGCCGGAACACGACGTGTGCACTTCTCTTCAGCTGTCAAGTTCCTGTTTGGCTTAGCCGAGTGGTTTCAAAGCTCTCAAGAATTTTTTCTATGTTTCATCCCGATTGAGATACATCCTTTTGAAGCTCAATTTCAAAAGTAAATATTTGCTTAAAAAAAAAAAAAAACATGATATGTTAGCTCTGTAAACGGACGAAAATAAGTTTGGAGTTAACAATATTTTATTCCTAAACGCGGGACGAGTTAAGGCCGCAACGAGGAAACTAAACTTTCTTTACTCTTCCCTGAAATAGTAAGAATTATTGAGTGTTGTTGAATTGATTATTTTGTCATAAAACCTTATGATAAGAGGTGCATCCATTGAACGATATACACGCGCCAAGCACGATCAAATTCTCAATTTTACGTTAAGATCTTTATTCCGTTTTAGTTCTGTATTGTTTTTCTCATTGTCCATATTAATTAAGCCTCATTTCGATAAAACTTGTCCACGGTGGATTAATATCCAAAAAAACCCTTGGAAACCGCTATTGAAGTAAAAATCTTCCCGTTGCTTCATTGTGCATCGATTTTAATTCAATCATGAAAATGCACTTATAAAGAGTTGTGAAATATAACCAATTTCAATGTGTTCATTGTTAGACATCCACGTCGTTCATCTCTTAGTATAGCCACCTGTCAAGTGAGGATCCGGAGTTCTCATACTTCCGCCCATTCGCACTTAGTTCCGTTTACATTATTGGAAACATAATTGCTCTGTCTGCATTTAACAATTTTCTCTCTGTTTTTATTACCTTTGAAAAAAAACCTTACTCATTAGGCTTCCAAAGACTGCGTAATACATAACGCAGGAAGGTTGCTACGAGGATTGAAAACAATATGCCTCGAATGCCGATTGGTATATGTTTAACACATGTCGGAAATATGTTGATGAAGTGTATAAATTTTACTACAAAAGCTTTCTTCAAATAAAAACAAATGATGTCAACTAAATATGACACCAGCGACTCATTATGTACCAAAGAGAGGTCGTTATTCCACAGGAGATTGTCAAAAGAAGGGAGGCAATTTTCCGAATTGAAAAAATTTCCTTTCCAACTAGTTAATATAACAATTTCTATTTCCCTGAGTGCGAGGCTAACTATAGGCTCTTCCTTGGGGTCGTGCGAGCACCAAACAAATATATGGAATTTCCGAAAATATGTTCATTAGTTTTGGATAGCCTTGATAAAACTTAAATGGACCTTAGCGTGTCTCAAAAAAATTCGAGGGCATAAGCTGTAAAAAAGATAACCAATTTGGTAACTGCAGACATTGTTCGGTAATAACTAAAAACTTTGCTGAATCACGCTCGCATATTGTAAAAAAAAAGAATCTAGAATATTTTTAAGTGAACAGAAGATGACAGCGCATTAAAACGGAAGATGAGTTTCAGTAGCCATCTTATACAATGTATATATGAAGTTCATATATTTTGAACTGCGGTTATAGATACGTATGATGCATGATCCTCGCAGTAGAGAGCGCTATTTATGCAATAGCGAAAATCAGACCTGAAAAAAATCAGGTATGTACGGGATTCGAACCAATGACCTCTGCGATACTAGTGCAGCGCTCTACAAATTGAGCTAACAAGCCAAGTGCGAGCAGGTCGTTAAGTTGATTCGTAATAAACCCGTGATGATAAATCAGATACAATGTATATATGAAGTTGATACATTTTGAACTGCAGTATTAGATACGTATGATGCACGATCCTCGCAGTAGAGAGCGCTATTTATGCAATAGCGAAAATCAGACCTGAAAAAAATCAGGCCTGTAAGGGATTCGAACCACTGACCTCTGCGATACTAGTGCAGCGCTCTACCAATTGAGCTAACAAGCCAACTGGGAGCAGGCCGTTAAGTTGATTCGTAATAAACCCGTGATAATAAATTAGATGCAATGTATATATGAAGTTCATATACTTTGAACTGCGGTATTAGATACGTATGATGCACGATCCTAGCAGTAGAGAGCGCTATTTATGCAATAGCGCACTCTGCTGCGAGAGAGTACTAATGTGCTCTCTACTGCGAGAGTGTACATTGTACATTATGCAATGTGCTCTCTACTGCGAGAGAGTACATTGCATAAGTAGTACTCTCTACTACTTATGGAATGTAGCCATCTTGTTAGTTAAGCCTCTATAAACGAGAATTTTAGTCCTGGAAAATGAGCGTTTCCATTTTTTTTTTTTTTTTGTTTTAAATAAGTTGCATAGCTGAAGAATTAAGAGCAGAAAAACAAACGTTTCTTGTAAAAAAAAATGCAAGCTTTAAAACATACCATCTGGGCAGAACTGAAATTGTCCGAACGGAAGCACCACAGAGATAAGGAACAAGTGGGGAGAAACTCTCATGTCTGCCAAAAAACAGCAGAAGAGAAATCCTTTCGATGTTTTGAAGCTGTTAAGCAAACTGAGGAGCTTAACAGCAGTTTGTTGACAGAGATGCACCACCAATTTAAGGCTACGCTACCCTAGAAACGTGTTAACCAATAACATTTGGCCGTGATATATAAAAGATGTTTCACCGCCCCTCACAGAGAGGCTGTGAGATTAATTGTTAATGTCTACTGAAACAGTTAATTTGGTTAGTTTTCTCCTCAGGCAGCTATTGATATCTTTCACTCACTATCTCTAAGGAGGCTTCTTATCTTCTTCTAACTGTTTTAATAACTATAAACAGCATCAATTGACAAAACTTTGTGAAAATGCAAGTGCATGAAAAGGTTTTTTTTTTTTTCTTTTTTTTTTTTTTTTAAGATTCAAATTGATACCGCTGTGGTATTTTGACCAGAGAGGGATTTTAAAAGACAATTTTAGAGATCATGGCTTCAATGAGGTAGACCCTTTTGTTAAGTGTCATTCGCACTGAGTTATTTTTAGCCTGATTTGCACCTGCATTTTAAGTATTCTTTCGTACAATTAAGTGAGTTTTTGATATGCAAATTAATTTCGAAGAGAAGGTTTTCCCCTGATTCCAAGTGAAGTTTCCATATTTTGTTTGTGAAATGACTAAGTGCATCTTTTAACTTGTAGCAAGAGAGAATTTCATGAGCGCGCTCGACACTTTAGATCGCTGTCCACACGGGTGGTCTTGCCAGAAATCAATTTTAGCTTGCAGAGACACGAAAAAGTAGGATTGGAGAACAACCAAATTAAAAAGGAAAACTTTCTTTCGACGAGAATTCGAGAGGATCGCCCAAAGAGAGAGTGGCATACATTGCCAAACCGAAATCTGGTTTATAAAATAATATCTACCACAAAAACTCAACTTGTTTAAAAGATAAAAGGTTTAGATATTGCATAAATAATTTTGAAAAGACCTTTGAAACGGCTATAGATATTCCTCGCTTCATTGTGCATTGACATTATTTAATAATGAAACTCTACGTGGAGGATTGTTTTATATCACTACGTGATGATGGTAAACAACTTTTTTTTTTTAACTCGTACTCATCTTATCAGATTAGCAAATTCTACAGTTAAAACTTGCTTAATTCATTTTGTGTGTGTGTGTTTTTTTTTTGTTTGTTTTATCATTTGGTCCACATCCCAATTTCTTAATGTCTTTTAATTTTGCTGGAACATGTCAGCTGATCTGTCAGGTTGCCAAGCAACAGTAAGATTGGGAGACTCAAGCCCATATGAAGACAATTTTCGAAAGAATAGGCTACTTTTTGAGATCTCATAATTTAATATACTTTTTGCCGGATGATGCATCCTTCACTTTGTAAGTTTGCTAAACATTGCTTATGTTTTTCTATGCAAATCATCTACGTCTTCAGTTTTATTTCTCCAAATTTTGCAACCGACAAAGTTTTTATCAGCAGATCGTTAATGAATCAGTCTTGTGAAAGACATAAAACGAAACTTATAATTTCACCGCAGTAAACACTTTTTTTGTCATATTACAGTTGTGATAAGAACTTCGAAAAACCTACGTACTGACCTAATCGAGTGTTGTTGCTCAGAAAACCTCATAACTGAAGTTTATCTTGTTTTTTTTAATAATGTAGTCTTTAAGTCCCGACTTTTTCACATTAATTTTTAAAATAGAAATTTCCATAATTATTCTCAAAGTTGCTTTGTATAACAATATTACCCATTCTTATTATTCATGTCAGTTAACCTTGTTCAAGATAAAACGTCTACACATCGAATAAACATTAGAAGTCCTTTGACTAAATTCGAAATCTTCTCTTAGCCTCACTGGATATGGGCGATAATCGAAATATGAGAAAGTCATTGTGAGTGTTTCCATAGTAATTGCATAGCATCTACAACGTTTATTGGCGGTCAGTATCAAAGTTATTCCTGGTAAAACACAAGGTAGACTTAATTATTTATGCAATCGTTTCACAGTGCATCGGTGATAGTTAGAATATTTCTCATGATTACTGTAACGAATGAAAAGGAAGAACCACAAGGATCTACAATTAAAGGTGAAAAATCTCCTCAAAGTGATAGCAGACAGTGTACAGCAATTATTCTGACGGCCTCTAGCTTGCTAGCAGGCGATAGTTTGCGTCTACAAGCGCGAGACTGAGCGCGGCGAATATTCGGTCGCCATTTGAAAGCGCGGGGAAGGGAGGAAGTGGAAAAAAACGCCTGCCCGAAACCCATCATTTCTTACCAACCGCTCCCTATACACTGCATGGTATCCCCGACATGTCACGCATTCTTGAAGGAAGAATCAGATGGAATGAAATGGAACCTCGTGTCTAAAACTTACGAACGTGTCATACTGCCAAAATAAAGTATTCACGTGTCAGGGGTGATCGCAAACGGTGCGGCGCAGTGACACCAAATTAAGCGGTAAAAAATTTAAAATCGACAAATAAAGTATTAACCGAGGAGTGTATAACCAGGCTAGTCTTCCGATAGGGAAACACCAACATTTGGACGAAAATTAATTTTTGATCCCCATAATAAAGGAGTACAGAGGCCTTGAGTTTCACGACATAGAGAACAAAACTTTGTACGAGTTATATAGTGAACTTGGTTTTCGGTTGACGCATTTATCTAAGTTATCCTACAGAAATGTGCAGGCCATGAGGTCGCAAGTTAAGAAGCAATCATCGCTTTTTCAAAGATTGGAAGTCTGTAGCAAACGCAGCACTCAAGCTTCACCAGTGCTGTACAAACACCTACTTGTGCAAGTTGGTTGGCAATAATACAATTTAAGAGCAAATCCGTGCAAAAATCAAACATTACATTGCAAAGTTAAAAAACTAACATTCTGTTCTTTGCAAACAAGTATCCTTTAGAAAGTATGCAATTGCTGAAGTTTTTTCCTTGAAAACATTATTTGTTTCTGAAAAAACGAAAACGATTCGTTTTCAGTCCCAGGATCGATTTGGTGACACCGAACAGGTTTAAAAAGGTCATGATTCGCTCGACTCGCGTATTAAAACAATTGTGCTATAAAAAGCTATCATAGTTCCAAGTGGTTGTACAACTTGTCACAGTCTAAACACCGCGATTTCACAAAGATTGGATCAATCCCACTATTCAAGAGAAGTCAAAAGCTTAGGGCTCTCCCGTGTTGCGTAAAAGGGCAGACGAAAAACAATGACAAGTTTGAGCATGTGCCTTTGTTCAGAATTTCGTAAGATTGCAATATGTAGAGTTGAGTTTGGGGAAATAAGTTTGGGATTTTTAAAATTTGTTTGAAAATCGTGAAGAAAGACATAAAATCACGCCATCCTCTTGTGTACATGTGATCATCAAGACATTGATAGAGTAAAAATTACCACGACTCCGATGCATATAGCAAAGTAAATATAATAACCTTAGCTCAAATATTATATTCTTAGCTGTTCGCAACAGTCCATAGTTTTTTTCCGTTTTGTCGCTTTTTTCTCCCTTCTGGGATCTCTGTAAGTTTGACATCGGCACCGTCGCTTTATGTCGCGCCTCGATCAAAACAGCTGCTCCGGAAAACGTCTAAACTTTGCAATTTGTGTTCCATGTGCGCTTGATACGACGTGTCGATGTTCTTAGCGACAACATTCATTAAAGCACTGATCGAGCCGACTATTTAATTAAAGCTTACGTTCAGAGTTTTCTATCTTCGACCCTGCGATCTCTCCCAATAATTCGTTACTTTGAGGCAGCAGAATTCTCTTTAGATCGCTAATTAACAATTATTCCACAAGCGCGCGTTGGATATGAGATGATAGATAGCCAACGAGGCGCGTAGCGCCTCGTTGGCTATAATCATCTCATATCCAACAAGCGCGAGTGGAATAATTGTTTTATTAGAAACCTTAAATCAAATTATTAAATTTCATTAAATTTTTAGCTCCCTTTCAATTTTAAGTTGACAGGTGCTTACCATATTTGTAGATTATGGTATATTGGCTGATATACCATAATGGCTACGCCAATAAAAAGTCTTGAATTGCATTATCCAATGCTCTAGTTTTTAATAATAACTATTATAACATAACAAAAGTAAAGCGCGCGCTCTGATTGGTCAATTTAGCGTCCCCCCTTTGCCCATGGGTGTACGCTGCTGACGTGAGCAAATGCAAAGACTATTTTTCCGCGCGCGCTTGTTTTTTTCTGGTCACGTAAGATTTGTTAAATAAAAGGGAACTCTTTAGCTACAATGTGTTAATGTTATGTTATAAAACAAATGGTAAACACCACAGCGTACACTATTGAGTTATGGATGCACTTGGGAGGTTTGCTAAGCACTCAAGAAGCTACAGTCGCTCTCGGCTATCGTCTGGAGCGACTCTTACGCTTCTTTCGTGCTTAGCAACCTCCTGCGTGCATCCATAACTCAATAGTGTACGGTGTGGTGTTTACCATTTGTTAATTTTACCACGAATTTATCGTTCTCGTTACTTACTTCTGAAGAATCGATCACGTCAATTTTATGTAATTGAATTAACCTTACTAGTGCGTGTTTCTTTCCAACGAGGACTGAATAAAGATTATAAATTTAAGAAAGACAATACTTTCGGTGTTCCTGCCCTTGAGGAAATGATGGAAGTTTTTTGCTCTTTCGGGAGTATAGTCGGCAGTCCATGTTCGTAGATTTATCATATTATATTGTCGCGCTATTCAAATTACGTAGGGTAGTTCTGTCAATTAAAACCATCGTGACCTCTTTCCTGTTTTGAACTCATTGATTGAAAACTTCTGGACAACGATCGTCAAAAACAAAAGAGAAGAGATATATGGCAAAAAACCCAATCTTTTCAATCGAGGACTCAGGGACTCGGGGACTCGGTGACTCAGAGACTCGGGGACTCGGGGACTCAGAGACTCGGGGACTCGGGGACTCAGAGACTCGGGGACTCGGGGACTCGGGGACTCGAGGACGCGCAGGGACTCAGTGACGTGATAATCAAACAACTCCTGATTCTGTAAAGTATAATTTTCGGTGGCCTCGAGAAAGTTATTACACTTCCGAAACAGGTAGACTGCTTTTCCAGAGACGTGCGTAATGTTAACGACAAAAGTGATCCTTTTTGGTTAAGTGACTCAATATTCTTTCGCATTTGTTTGCCCGCGCTTTTGTTGGCTGTTGTCATTTATCCGCTTTCGTTTAGTAATACAACATGTTTCGTAATAATTCTTTTCCGGAAAGTCAATGCGAACTAATTACAACAGATGAAATTAAGGTGTCTACCTTCCATGATCTGATGCGAATCGTAAGGAATAATTATAAGTGAGAGTGTTTACAATTCATTCCTGAGGAAGAATTGCGGATTCAGTGTAAGGACGATGAGGATACTTCCGTAACGAAGTAATCGCAACTTGCGTCCGTTGTTATACTTGACCACATTGTTGAATAATAGAAAATTTTGCTGAATACCAGAGATAAAATAACAAGCATTAGTGTTTCCTTGTCGAAATTGTTTTTAACTCTGTTGATCTGGACTAGTTTTGATAAACAAGAAGAGACGAAGTAAGGAATGTGACTATCATTGGTCAGGTGTGAGTCAGTGATCACACTCAAGTCTCTTGCTGAGTCAACAGGGGTAAGAGACTTCCCCAGGAATAACATTTCGAGTGTTAGCCCTTCGTCAGAGCGAATGGACGAATTGTGGGTTGTGTGTGGATTCATGTTCAGAAAGTGGAGCTACGCCATTGGTGGGAACATGGCGACGAGAAAAACACGAATAAATTAGTAGAATGAAAAGCGTTCGCTGATACCTGTGGGATTAAGAGTGTGGATTTGAAAGATAAACTTTTTTTTCAAGAGTTTTGCGGCTATCCGAGCTACCTAAATGCAAGGAAAGACCGCAGATTTCCATATGTTGCTTAGAATGATTAGGTAGGTTTAAGTGTCTAGCAACTGGTTTTGATGCGTCCTTGTCATTCCTTTCTACATCGCGGAGGTTTTCTCAGAATCGGTCACCTAGTTGTCTTCCTGTTTCGCCGATGTATATCTCTTTGCAATACAGAGAATCTGTTCAAGAAAACCAAATTCAATGATCAAATAATGTTTTGAAATAAGCCCAGCCATTCATAAATTGGTACAGGGCCATCTTCATATGAGTTGCCACAGGTCAAACCGGAACAGCCTTCCCCCATTGCAATACGAGCCTCCTCCCCCTCCAGCTTGATTTCCATAGGTACCACTACCTCCCCCAGAGTATCCAGCACCTCCACCTGATACGCAATTATCCTCTGATCCCCCTTCACCATCACCAAACCCTCCAATTGCTTCTGGTGCAGGGCTCCCGTTATTACCGCTATTCATTTTTCCGCCTTTACCTCCGACCCAGGCTTCGCCACGTGACTTACCTCTTTCCCCATGGGAGGGGACAAGTCAGGCACAATCCTTACCAAACCAACCCGCACCTATTCCTCCATGGTAGCTAGCTCCCTCACCGTTGCATTCATCTGGCTGCGCTTCTGATGAGTTCCATCTCGAGCTTGTGTCAATACTTTCCCCACACTACTGGTGCTATTTGATCCTGCCTGACCATCCATAGCATTGTATCCACCGGATGCACCTCCTCCAGCTCTGGCAGCCAATAATAGCACATCATCGGTAGTATAAACAAAACCTCCTCCTCCTCCTTCAGTGCGAGCATTGTCCTTTCCAGATTTTCCAAGCTGAGCTGCGGTTTGGCTAGTGTTTTTTCCGCCCTCGACCTCCACCTAATCTCCTCCTCTTTGTCCCACCGCAATATTTAGCACAGTTGCATTACTTAGTCTGAACTTCTTTTCTTTAAACACCCCTTTTCCACCATAATATGTCCCTGGAAAGTATCCATAAACGTACAAATGGGTTCCTCCCCGAGCGCCCCAAGCTTTGATGAGATAGCGGGCGCTCCGCGGAACAGTAAACTTTTGTATAGTACAAAGCGTCCTCTATATGCACCAACCCCAAATCCAGCTATAAAAATAAATAAAAGGGACTTAAATTTGCTAATATAAGTGACAAATGCCGATGGAAATGTGGATTAACTTCAGTCCGTGGCTTAGTCCTTTTGCCTATCTACCTGTCCGTCTGGACCTTTTTTAGTTTTTCTTTTTCTCCAGAGAGATGTGGTCTCCCTTAGAATGCAAAGACTCTTACGTTCATAAGTTTTTCCATTCCCGAAAAATCCAGTTTTGCAGGCACAGCGATAAGATCCTACGGTGTTCTGGTAATGAGCGTTAATGTCACATACGGATGGAGAAGCGGTGCAGTCGTCGATATCGGTGAAAAAGAAAGATTTTTTTCCCGATTTTTTCTCAGACTCTTCTAAGAACTTCTGACCAGGGCTCATTCCTCAAAGAAAAGCGATTTTTCTTGCTTCCTTCCAAACTAATTTTATAACTTCAAAGGGACATCTCTCCTACGCGACCTTCTATGACCTTAAAATAACACTTCGAATAGCAAAGACGTCCGTAACAATGTATTGTGGAGTACCCTTCCTCAACTTCTCAAGAATCGACAGCAATTAACTCAGCAGTTTGCTAGACTGGGCTCTCTCAGTTAAAGTTTCTTTCCAGTATCTAGCACCATGTTTGGGTTGAATCTAAGCCCCCTCCCCCTATTCCCCTCTCCCTCCTTTATCTCTGCCATCTAAGCGCATATTTTTCTCTTTTCCCAAAAGCATCATCCCGACATTAAATCGACCACGCAAGGGCCATCCATGCCCTAACGACGTTTTGAGAGTATCGACGCAGGAGGCTGAATTGTGAAAGAGATGATCATGAATACCACTGGCGTACTCTTCAATATCTGTCCGTACAAATGGGTAGGTTGCTGAAAATTATGACAAACAGTGACACAAGGTATTTCGTCATCGAAATTTCTGGTGTAATAGGACGCCTGACACAATTTGAGATATGCCGATTCTTTTTATCGCCCCGTCGAGTGCTCCAGGTGTAATGTTTGTTGAAAGAAAACATATGACATGTTAAGTGGAGTGAAAGTGAAAGTGAAAGTGAATGATTCGATACCTTAATAGCAGCATAGGCTGAATTGCTAAGGTCTCCAGTGTTACTAAGGTTAAATACTCGGTCCTCGTCAATATTTCTTGGATACGAGTCTAGCTATTTTTCCATCAGCATTTTATTCTGTAGTTTCAGAATCACGATAAGAAATCGTGTGCATTTGTAAAAGAAATAAAGTGTGCCAGTTCTGTCATGAGATGCAAATCCAGTCTACGATAACAACAGGGTTCATATGATTTTTAATTGTGCATGTGTTTCCATTTCCAATAAAACCAGTTTTACAGGAACAGCGACGAGAGCGGCATTCGGCATCGATATTGCTGCACATGCCAATAGAAGCTCGGCACTCGTCAAAATCTTAGAGGATAACAAAATAAATTCAATAATAATGATAATAATAATCATCATCATCATCATCATCATCATCATCACCATAATGAGAAACGAAAAAAGAAATTAGACAGGAAGAATATGAAATATCTCATTTGCTCCTTTACCTAGTGACACCATCGCCCTTTTAACGGCTTAAATGGCAAAACGTTCACGATAATGATAATAATAGCAGTACTAATGATGCCTGCAACAAAATGGGAGTTTCTGGATCATGTACTCCTACAACGATGCAGTTAACCGGTACAGGAACCGGGAGAGGAGCAGGAAAAGGAGAGGCAGAGAAGAAGGGAAATTGACGAAAAAGTGAAAATCTCTGAAGACATGTCCGAGGGGGAATTTGAAGCGCACATCTACAAGGTGTTGACGGAAGCAGCCAAACGACCAGCGGAAGAGGAAGAAGCCAAGATTCCCATCGTCAAGTTTTTGGTCGAAAAACTTCGAGAAACCGTGGCGACACTGGAAGCCATCAAAATGTCCGTGGCGATACTTGTAAAAAAACAAGAGATGGGCAGGTTTTAAAATAAAAGTTGTTCATTATGTATGGTTTACACGTTTCTTTGGTATCCGCATGGCAATTTCCGCTCTAATATATCTACAAACGGTTTACACTATTCTTTGGTATCCGTAAGGAAAACTCGCGTCACTTTCCGCTCTAATATATCTACAAATGGTTCACACTATTCTTTGGTATCCGTAAGGAAAACTCACGTAACTTCCAGGCTCTATCACCCTTTTATCGAATACTAGTTGGTAAGTTTTTATTTGCGGTTCCGTGCGAATTTTCTTTTCTACGAGATCTCTTACGAAATGCACCGGGTTGTACACGTGGGTGACTGCGTGATGATGATCTATGAGCTCTTGCAACACATTGTCTTTTAGAACTTGAGAATCAAGTTGTTGCCTACCCCTCACATTTAACGAAAACCCTTTCACTTTGGTACACACATGTCCGAGTCGTGTGCGATACCCGTAATTTTTCGCGCCTGCACTCACAAATTCGTTGATCCAGTCCCCGTCGTCCAATTCATTTATCATATCGCCTAAATGATCGCCTAGCGGAATTTCGGCCAAACCGGGTTTCCAACGGTACAAGACAGAATCTGTGTCGTAGTATAACACCTGCTGTTGTACTCTTTCTAGCGATTCCTATAGTTTTAAACGCGTTAACGCCGTGGTAAACGCTGCGATGAAAATGTTTGTGGTCATACCTTTGAGAGGATCCTTTGAATCTCGCTGATGCATGACTTCCACAATTTCAGGCGATAAAATTCTTACTTCTTGTACGTGCACTAACGGGTCGTCCAACATGTCCAGCAGTCCGCAGGCTTCGGTCATTTGGCAGGTTTGCGACTTGTTGGTCTGCTGTCAGAATTTTCCCCAAAACGAATTTAACATCAGTTTGGCGACTGCTTCACTCCCTGGGTTTCTCGTGATCTTGGCGGCGTCTAAACGAATTCCCTCTTTTCTCACGCATTCACTCACATATCGCATGCGATCTGTTTCTTCTCGACACCAGGGAGGGTAACCGGCGCTCTCTTGTTTTATTTTGAGCCAAGTGTCGACGTACGGCGCAAACAATCCTTTCTTGAGATTCTTCAAAGTGCCACACTTCGTGAATGCCAAGCACGCGATACCCCAGAGACGCAGCTTTTTCCAGTTCTGACGAACACTAAGTACCTCGCAAGGTGCGTTCGGCGTCCGTGTGAGCGCACTCGTAAGATTTTTCCTGCAGCGGTTTACCACTTTCTTCTTCAACGCACTTGGTGCATAAGGGAAACGTCAGCTTGTACGAACCAGAGCCCATCTTATGTGTGTTCGGTAACAAGGGGTGAAACAACTGAGCGGGAGGTAACACGTCCACTTTCAATAGACCAAAATGTGACTGAGGGATCTTGATTTTCGGGCTCGTACAAGATGACGGGGTGCCCTACAGGGTACACACCATTCTTGTTTATACGTTACGTCGACGTAACGTATCTGTTCATCGCCTGTGACCCGATGATAGAGCGAAACGGCACCAGTACCGCCGCCTGGTTAGCTCAATTGGGATAGCGCCGGACTGCTGTGCGGGAGGTCGAGAGTTCAATACCGGCCGGACCAACACTCAGGGTCTTAAAATTAACTGAGAAGAATGTGCTTCCTTTCTTTAACATCAAGAATTGGTTAGATATTCTAGTCTTCTCGGATAGGGACGAATAAATGGAGGTCCCGTCTCCTGCAGGGTTAGGGGCAGGAGACGTTAATTTCCCACGCACGAGATTACTGTGTGATGGATGTCCTCTCCTGGGGTGGGTTGGGTGGGTAACAGCGCTTTGGACAATTAGTGGATTTTAGCGCTATATAAATAAAATTATTATTATTATTAGTACGCACACCAAAAAATGCCTCGCGCAGTTCTAACTATTCCACCAAATGTAAATCTGCGACAAAGTCACGGCACTCCCCAACTTGCGTTTTCAGATTGGAAAACTCGCATTCCCACATTTCCACGACCGTGTACCCGACGTCACGAAACGCTTCGAGTTTTTGAACCGTCTGACGCCTTAACGCTTCCACGTTTAAATCCATGGTACAGTGAGGGACTTGTTTTCTATCGGGAAAGCAGGTACGGCATCCGTGGCACAAACACCCTTGAAACTCGAAACAGGTGCGCGATTCTTGGTGATATCCGTCTACGTGATAGGTGTGACCAGCCAAACGTAAGCCCACTTCACCGCCATCTCTTGCGTGACGTATGCAAATTCCACGCCGCCTCTCTTCCCACAACAACTACTCTAAAGATTTCAAAGAATGCGGTGGACGAGCCCCATGCCAACCACTACACGGTTCTAAGGCGATGCTATCTTCCTCTATGACTCCTTTGCACCAGTAGCGATTGCACGCTTGGGCGATGGTGACGCATTTTTCGAGCGGGTCAAAGCCAGCGACCGCGCGGAATTCGGCCACAAATTCATGACATCCGGCTTTCAATAATTTAACATCCGAACCGCAATATTCGATCAACTCACGTTTTAGATCGTACACGGCAGGCGGTTGACAACGAGCAGATTCTTCTCTGTGCCACTACTCAAACTCGGTCATTTTTTTCTCTGACATGGACGCTGGTCGAAATAAATGCGATCCGGTAAGGCACCCACATATTCCGCATTGTCGGGAGTGTGAAAAGCGTGTGGGATAAACCCTTTCTTCAGTTCTTCGATTCCAAACGTGCTGGAAAATTGGACGAGCGAAGATGGAATGAAACAGAAGGAATCTTTAAATTGCACTCTTCCATATGATAGTGACAACTGTTTCGTTCCGTTAGGGATCATGAATTCAAATCTCCGGTGTTCTTTTAAGAGTTGTGCTTTGATAAAAACACTATCGTATCCTTTGAGGTTGTGAAAAATGCATATGACGTCACGGCTCTCTGCTTTAGGAATGGGGTGAGTGTCCGTGCCGTAGATCAGGGTATCTAAAAATTCCAAAAGTTCCCCAATGCTTTCTGGACCGTAAAAGGTGTGACACTCGTCCGAGTCCCCCGTTTCGGCGCGCACCAAGATGGGGACATGGGTAACGTCAGACTCGATCATCGCTGCAAAATCAGCTTAGACAAAAATAGGTGGGTCTATGTAAGGGGTGACATCGGGATTTTGTCGTTTCTCCTTTTTGTACAGGTCTTTGGTTTTTTTTCACGGGCTCGTCTTCCTCTTCTTCCACGCGTTGGATGTAACACTGATGCGATGTCAAATCTACATCTTCCCTGCATGCGCGACATCGCCCGGTATAACATTCATGCGGGTCGTCAGAAGGCGTGTATTCTTTGCAACACAGCTCGCAACGCACCCAGGTAGCTCAAAAACCTTCGGTAAGATGGTAGGCCATACATCTCTCATCGTAAAAATGGCGATGTGGAAACGTGGGATTTCGTCCTGTGTGAGTTAGTTCAGGCAATTTTTTGCTTCTAAAGGTGCTCTCACGGACCTACCTTACCCTGCAGGAGTTCTTTTATTTCCTTACACAGGCTGAGTATATAATGGCATATCAATAAATTGCGTCTAAGTTTTCACAATACTGCCTAGGGGGCATGATACTGAGACAAACGTCTCTACAATATAACTGATGAAGTTTTTGTTTGCTTTTTAATTTTTCGCCGTAGACTAAATCCCATTTTCAAAATTTTCAAAGTAGTCTGTTTGAAACAGCTTCCTGGAGTTTCGACAAGCAAAGATATTGTTTAGGTATAGGGTATTTCTCAAATGAAGGAAACGATAACGGAAAAAAAAGTAATTCTCATACTAGCTTGATGATGTTCGTCTGTATGGCACTTTTGTGGTGCGCGTAGTACTGATAAGATATATACATTTAAACAAGCGAATTCTTAGAGTTATCTTGCAGGATTATGATTCTTCCTATGACTCTCTACTTAGCAAAGTTAACTCCAAATCTCTGTATAAAAGACGCCTTCAGACTTTCTTAATTACATTGTACAAGAGCTTGTTTTTTAACTGCTATCCAGGCTATCTAAGGAATATGTTTAGTTTCCGGTCAGTATCCTATAATCTACGCGGAAATTATAATTTGTCTCTACCGTCTACAAAAACTACTACTTATGGTCTTCACTCCTTTTCATATATGGCTTCAAAACTAAGGAACTCTCTTCCCGACTCTTTTAGAACGTCTGACTTTTCTGATTTCAAGCGGAAGATTCTACAGTATGACTTTTTCTCATGGTTAAATTTTAGACTGTTACAATTTTACATTTTACATTTTACATTTTAGTAGTATTTAGAATTATAATTGTAACTCGAAGATACTAGCTTATCCTTTAGCTACTCCAAATTCGAGATTAAATAAAGTATATGTAGGTATGTATGTATGGCTTAGTTCTCTTGAAAGTTGAAGACTTCAGCGTAAATGAAGGAAAATATTATGGTGGTTTTCCTCATTGATCAAAAACATGTGAAGGTGTTTCCATGTAAAAATCATAATAATCGAGACGTTTTTCCTTGTGTTCCGCATTCTTAGGGATACCTTTGTTTCTTCCGTTCATGAAACGATTCGAATGAATACTCTGTTATTTTAAGACATGGAGATAGAACTGAAGTCAAACACTTTTGTACCACCTGCTGTTAAAAGCTACGATGATATGAGGTGCTACTCAGAGTTTTCGTACTCATTCCATTTGCTATAGTTAAAGCAATGAGTATTTTTACGAATCTAATGGTTTTAGAGACTCAAATAAAAACTACAGCAGATAAATCTTGAGCATCAAAAACCTTTAGATACAACTACATTATTTGATTTTCTCTCCTCAAGTTACAAAAGTCTGAGTGTCTCTTATTCATTGCCATCCGAATAATTCATCAGTGTTTCTCTGCAAGCTTGATTTGAATTTCTGGTTAATAACAACCAGGTAAAATATTTCTTTCCCTCCAAAAGATAGTTTTTATTGCGTATTTCTGATTGTTTAGTGATGAAATTGATCTGAATAAATATTGTAAAAATTCAAAACTTAGGAAACGTCGCGGAAAAGTTTCAAACAAAATTCCCCAAATGAAGTTCCCGCACACGATCGAGTTTGTTCCAACTCGTTTTGAAAGTTTCTAAATTTTTCAGCGCTTTGTAAAACCGTGGTTTCCTTCTTCATCATTTCTAATTAGTTACTCTTATTGACAATAGCATTTTTTTTTCACTTAAATTTCGGGCCCTTGCTTTCATGCAACTTCAGATTTGCAGGCTTCGGAGTTGCCAAAGTCTACATTTTCATTTAACCCACACAAAAGAATGTCA
Source organism: Stylophora pistillata (assembly GCF_964205215.1). NCBI lineage: Eukaryota > Metazoa > Cnidaria > Anthozoa > Scleractinia > Pocilloporidae > Stylophora > Stylophora pistillata. Next base: position 12,392,083 of record NC_142520.1, read on the forward strand.
AACTTAACTCACCATGGTTTGCAACTGTTAAGGTGTAGAACCAACCTCCAAACAAAAAAAGAAGAAATATGAAAGCGAGCATCGGGCAGCGACGGCGGACCATCTTCAGAGTATTGTTAAAAAAAAAAGAAAAAAACTTTCTTAACCCACTATCAAGGTAGTTTGCTTTTTAAAAATATTTTCAATAAAGTGAGTAAAATGTAGCAAACATCAGTTGCCCATCTCTGGCACTGCTAGGTTCTTGAACAGCGAAGTTTTATTCTTACCGTCATTTATTATTAATCAAAATTAGGCGGGATAATAAGATTCATAACCGTTTCGTGTTTACTATCTTCTTCAAACATCATTTGTGCATGAAATTTGCCCATTACAAGCCTTTTGTTTTGTGGAATTTTAAAAGAGTAATTTCTCTGAAACATTGATCAAAACGAAATGAAAGAACGACGGAAAAAGAAAACAAAAAGAAGAAGAGAAAAATCCAGATACTAACTAGGGATGATTATTTCTAATGTTACTCATTAACTTCCCTTGGGGTACGTAGATTCTTAGCCATTGGAGCCAATTTTGACTTATGTAAGTCTTTTGTATTCTATGTCAAAACAATTCCACAATTGAAAAAACTCCTTCAATAAAAACACATAAGCGACTACCGGGTTTGGTGTTTTCCCATTCAGTGACTTGGCATTTGGGGGTAGAATGATTATTTCAACATTCAATAAAGAAAAAGTTCTGAAACATCACGCAATGTGAACTAGGTCCCAAAAATATTCTTTTTGGATCTTTTCCCAAGCTTTTTTTATCGCCAATAAAGAAAATAAGTTACATTGATTTTTAAAGGCGAAAATAAGTCTGTTTAAACGACAGCGGTGCGTAACAGTTAAAAAAACAAGTTACTGTCATGTCAGCCAAGTTTTTAGAATATTCATCACGATTATTATCATAATGAAGTGTACACAAACTCATTATTTTTATTAAGTTCTTCCGCAAGTTTGCAAGTTTTGTGGACAAATAAACCATTGGCTAAGTGAAGAAAGCTCCGACGAAGGGCTAACGCTCGAAACGTCAACTTTTGTAATCATTACGGTGGCCAATTTACCATTTCAACTTTGTTGATATATCCAAATTATTAAGTGAAGAAAGAACAACCTTACATGCCAGAAGGCCATCAACTTAAGTTCACAAACGTTTCTTTTCTAAATTACTTCATCTCGAATCAGCGGGTGGATCACTATCCGTTTCTGGGGATGGAAAACGATCGAAAAAAACATTTTTTAGAAGAGAAGAGTTTGACAGCTGTAAAATCCCGTTAACGCCACTAGTGTTATAAAATACGATCCCATTCCGACTGTATTATTTTGTCAGACAGTTTGAGGCACTTCTTGTAAATAATCAATGTAATCTCGAGTCAATTTTCATCGTTCAACGCATGGCAAAACCAAAAGTAATAACATTTTAATCTAACGTCAGATGTTATTAATGCAAACAATAAAAAACTAAGATTTAGCCCTTTTTTGCGACGCAATATCCCAAGTCTGATTCACGCTAGTGATAAGAGCTTGTGGAATAAACGTTAACGACATAAGAGGATTATTTTGTTGTTAAAATGTGTGGTGTAAACCCGTGGGCATAACGACGACACAATGAAACAAGCTCTATGAATAAACAGGCTAGCGCTGAGCTGCACATGATAACATCACTGATTAGCACACTTATTTGGTTCGCTAGTTTTGGAAATTTTCCTTCGGTTCTGGCTTCACCCGCTTGCGCTCAACAGCCGGCGGGGCTTCGCCGCATGTGGTTAATTCACCAAAAACAGCCTTCGGAACTCAAATGGTCTATTCCTTTTCTCTTTTAAGATTTTCGTCCTTGCACGTGTTATGATATTGCAAATTACGGCGCTTAGCATGCCTACACACCTTTGGTTGGTTCTTCTTTTACTACCTGCTTGCTCGTTTATTCCGAAATTTCACTTTAATCGAACAAATGCCAGACACAGCACAAATTGGCAGATACCGTGACAGCCTTGAATCAGCTCCATGCTCTATACTCTGTTGTAGTTCACCACCAAATTTTCTCCGATTCTTATTGGTTTAAATTGATCTCGCGACGCGATAGTGTTCATCCATGGAGAGACACTATCAGCCCATAGTGCCCAGCGGCGGAAATACCCGGATGGATTGTACCCGTCCGCAGAAAATACCCGGATGGATAGTACCCGTCCGCGGGAAATACCCGGATGGATAGTACCCGTCCGCTGAAAATACCCGGATGGATAGTACCCGTCCGCTGAAAATACCCGCATGGATAGTACTCATCCGTGAACAATTTTGAATGGTTTAACGGCCGCGAACTTGGGGAAATCGGAAAAACAGCGACTTTTCAAGTCTGGCATGTATAACGTATTATTTAGCCAATATACAGTTGCGAATTATGACATTTATGACAAGCTGTGCGCACTAACCCTTCCGGGTTTAGTCACATCCGGTAAAGTCGTTAACAACAAACAAACATTGATTCATCTGCATTTAGTAGGTTTCGACTGTTTTTCAAGTGGCGCGCAGAAGAAAAATTAGTGGTGAGCAATAAAGACAAGAGAGTGTTTGTCTCAGAACTATCAATCTGATAGTTCCTCGACAGGAACACTCTATTGTTTAAATGGAGCACGTCTTTCAACCGACAATAACGCGCATTGTATCCAGTCTCTATCATAATTACAAATATTACCCAAATTTTTTGGCATATTTTTCGGAAAACAGTACAGGTCGTAGTTTTACGTTCCAATTCTTCTCGTTTTCCAGCATATTTTCATAGCACCCTATCTTCGGGTATTGATGGTATGCCCAACTTTGATTTTAAGCGTCCCTGTCTGAGAAAGTGTTCCAGGAGCCAAAAGTGGTGGTCCACCTGAAACTTGGCACAAAATTCAGGTGTGATAAGATATTTCAAAAGCCACTTTGGCTCACTTCTCTGACTGTTTGTTCTGGAGTTTCATAGGGGTCCCATTTGTGGCCTATGGAGCACCAAAAATTCATCCTCCTAAAGGGGTTAAAGTTAGGTCAGATTTGAGGTCAAAATCACTACCCAGAATTGCCATTTTTCAAAAAACCACAACATTTACCTGCCTACTTAAATAAAATTCACACGAAATCCAGTATGTACTTTAGTGACCCATTTATCCAAATTAGTTGAGAAAAATGTGGCTTATTAAGGTTTGTTAAGTTTTTGGCACAAACTCTCCTTGCCCCTCTAAGGCCAAGCAAAACGGAATTTTTGAGCATAATTCCTGCCATGAACAGACAAGAGCCTTGACAGAAAGTCTTTATTTTGTATTTGGTGAGTGAAAATAAAATATTAAAGCCAAATCAATGTCATTGTCTAGAAATACCTCGACTCATAGCTTATAATTACTCTTAGAAGACCACTGACTAGCACTGTAAACACCCAGCGGTTTAGCAAAATAAAGGTAATTTTTTTTCCTATGAAAACCTAGTACCCATCATAGAGTACAAATGATGATGTTCTCACCTGGAAGAGCTGGATGACAAAAAATTATTGTCGCTGTTTAAATTAAAAATTCCACACGAGACGTGAGATGATGCCAATAGGGCCCGCCATTTTGGACGTGAGAGTGTTAGGACTGAGCCGAGTTTCCATTCCTCCCCCTATTCAAGTGTAAATGTTCGTGTTCTTATCAAGTATTAAAAGTATAGCGATGAGAAGTTTCAGGACGATTTTACGATGGCGCTTTGTTCCTTTGGAGGGCTAAATGATCAATGTGGTGCGGCGTCCTGGGATCTGCACGAAACAGGAATGACTCCTTTGTTGTCTTGCGATAATGCCATGACTACTTGGTTAAAACACAAGTACAAGGGTTCAGGTGAGTCTGGGGCGAGAGGAGGATCGGGTGATACCAAAGCTACAAGTACAGGAAATTAAAAATATACGAAAGGGCTCATACACGTGCATAGATGTAGCAAATGGCGTTTTTAGCGCCACTCTCGCAAAGAGCGGTCCTCAGAAAAAAAATTTCCTAATTTTTTTTCTATGAAAAGGGTTTAGGGCACATGTTTCAATATAGTTCGATGGTTTTCCAATTTTCTTTTGTATGAAGGTTTCAACTTTCGCGAGCTCTCTGCCAAGGGAAAATTAACAAAAGCAAAAACTCAGTCAACTACAGTCATCGTGCGAGTTTTTTGACGTTGAAATATAGGTAGTGCTAATCGTAAGGCATCGTATTATCAACCTTTCCTACAATAAGCAATTCCTGTGATTGCAGCAAGTGATGGTCAACAAAGGCTGCGTGACTCCTCGACTCGGTCCAGTCCTCTGAGTCCTCCAGTCCGATAAGGTGGGTCAGTCGATACAATAACATTCGCATCTCGAGATGTTGCCTGGCATGTTTAATAGGCGCTGCAACCTAATATATTTGTTATCCAGTTCTCCTAACTGTGTATTGCCTGTTTTCACACGACGTCACGCGGTATCCATAATTAGGTGTCCGCCATTATGGAGCCCCTTGGCAGCGTAATCTGATGCTAGCCAGTTCACACGAGTCTCGCAGTACTTTTCGATTTGATCATGAATACTTCACAGGAAAACTGCCATGAGGACCTGGATAGTCTTTCTAAAGATATACCAGTGCTTTCTGAGTACGCAAAAGGTTTAGAAACGCACGTAAAGAGGAGATATTTCCAAAAAATGTCACAAGTTGGAGTCGACCCTGCTAGTATCTCCAGCGAACAGTTCGATCCCGAATGCTTGCCATCTGTCGAGGCTACAAACTTGATTAGCTACCTAGTTTTGGAAACTAGTTACTACACTAAGCAGCAGTTTAAATGCTACAAAAGCTCGAAGGCTTACAACCAGATGATGAGCTGATTTGTTACAGACCAATGGCAGTGACTGCGGTGTGTTCAGTTGCGATTGCTTTTGCAACATACCTTGCATTAGGTGAAAATCCTGCTCATATGATATTTGATGTACCCAAAATGCGGCCACATCTGGCAACATGCCTTAAACACAAAAAAATTTCTTTGTTTCCACAATTCTAGGCAATATCAGAGTTTTGGAAACTCCCGATAATGTCCATCCAACCCCCGCCCCTCTCACAGAATATATATGAAAAATTCTAACCACTACCCTCACGACCCCTAGAATTTTCGATCCCTTCCACAAGGGGAGGGAGGGATTTATGGATATTATTTTCTGGAAGCACACATATCATTTTCTTTGTAAAAGTCTGATGCACACTAGTGGCATAGCAACATAGCATACCCCTCTGTTGTTTTTTCCTTGTGCCAGTCAGAAGGTAAATGTCTAGTGCGCATCAGACACTTTATCTGATCAGAGCTAAATGCAAGCATTTCAGAAAAGATTTTCACAGTGTTAATGAAGATTAAAATTATACTGTTTTTCATAACCCCCCTCAGTTGAGCACTGACTCAATCACCAACTGATAATCTTTTCTGAAATAGCTGGATGTCACAAATGCTGATATTTAGATATTGTCTCAGCCAGTCAACCTGTTGGGGTTACCATTTCAGAATTGAAGTAATGTGCAGTTTGAATAATGGACAATTAGGTATTTGCAATCCCTACATATGATAACCAAACCACTTCTTAATGGTAGCTTCTGCAGTTAGGTTTATTCATTAGCTGTATTTTATTGGGGAACTGTACGCTTTTCATTCCACTAGCTTATTCGCGTTTTTCTCGTTGCCATGTTCCCACCAATAATGTAGCTCCATTTTCTGCCTTTAAAAGCACACATAACCCACAATTCCTCTATTCGCTCTGACAAAGGGCTAACGCTCAAAATGGCAGCTTTCGTAATCATTACGGTGGCCAATTTACCATTTCAACTTGTTGATATATCCAATTTTTTTCGTTACCCCCACTGATGCAGCCCCAAGCAGTTTCTTTAGAAACTATCAGCATTTATACGGGGCAATAAAACTGCTAATTAAAATTTGATGATCATTATTTAATTTTTTCATTTATATGCATATGTACAAGCAAAAACATTCATTCATGGGATTTACTCTTGTAGGCAGAAATGCAAGAAATGGCATTTGCTTCCCTAAACATGCTTGGAACTTGAAATATTGAACAAATTTTAATTTTTCACAAAAATTTCAGGATCATCAAATATTCTGAGATATGTTTTCTCCATGCATCAAAGGCCACAAAAGGCTGCAATGTTTGCAGCAACAATATCAAAACAAAGTCATCAGAATGCCTTTACAAACTAATGACTGAGGTATTGATACCTCATTGGGCTAAATGCAAGCATTTCAGAAAAGATTTTCACAGTGTTACTGAAAATTCAAATTATACTATTTTCCATAATCCCCCTCAGTTGAGCACTGACTCAATCACCAACTGATAATCTTTTCTGAAATAGCTGTAAGTCACAAATGCTAATATTTAGATATTACAAAAATAATGACTGAGGTATTGATATCTCATTGAGCTAAATGCAACCATTTCAGAAAAGATTTTCACAGTGTATTGATACCTCTTTGGGCTGGTCCCCTTGCCATGTTTTGAGTCTGGATTCTACAGAAAAATAAAACTGCATTTCTTTCTTTTTTAAAACAGGTGAACTATTTGAAACAGTTTCACTAATATTTAATTTTTTTTTTCTGCCAACAATGGCTTTACAAACCAAATGCAGTGAATTCACAGAGAAACAAGTAGGTTTCCAAGATGAAATATTTATTTGGAAAAGTGCCGGATGAATAAAGAAAATAGTATCAATTGATATGCCATTCATCTACCATAGAAATTATCATTGGATAATTTATACAATGTTGATGTAATTGGAATGTTAATGTAATTGTACGTTGGAATCATAGGTTTATGGCAACTTCCGCGCGGTCTGGGTCCGAGTGATTCGGCCGAGTGGGTTCCAACTAAATATTCATACGGCGTAGGTGCCGAAGAGGGGGATTTAGGGCGTATTCATGCGGCGTAGGTGCACTAGGGGTTTAGTGTTGTTGGGGCTAGGGTTGTTAAGTTTGTAACGGTTTATGCACTAGTGTGTATTACAAACCTACAGACTCGCATAATTACTTGTTATATTCGTCTTCGCATGCATCTCACCTTAAGAATTCCATTCCTTTTTCTCAGTTTCTTAGACTTCGTCGTTTATGCAGTGATCACTTTGATGTTCCACCACAAATCAGAGTCAATGTCCCAGTTTTTTGATAAACGTGGCTACCATGTATCTGTCGTTCATGCGGGTTACCACCGCGCCCAACTTATTGATCGACATTCAGCACTACAAACGTCGCATAAGGAAGACTCCGACTGTATTCCATTCACTCTCACGTTTCACCTCACAACTACTCAGTTAAATCCATCATTCTTAAAAACTTTAAATTACTTCAAAACGATCCAGAGACAAGCACTATCTTTTCGCAGCCTCCGCTCATCTCATTCAAACGCGACAAAAACATAGGCAATTTTTTGGTCAGAAGTTCTTTTCTATGGCGTGTGATCCCCTTCAAAATTAATCTTTAAATTCCATTGTCATTTCATTTGCGAACTTCAAATTGTTGTCCACAAATTCGGTTTTGTGCTCCAAATTGTGACGTGTAAATTCGCCGTTAATCTTTAAATTCCATTTTCATTTCATATGCGAACTTCAAATTGTTGTCCACAAACTCGGTTTTGTGCTCTAAATTGTGACGTACAAATTCGGTGCTCAATTCCAATTCTGTTATCAAATTCTGAACGCTTGTCTATTGTCATTTACCTTGCAAACTTCAAATTGTTGTCTACAAATTCGGTTTTGTGCACTCAACTGTGACGAACAAATTCTGTCTGCATGCAAATATTGTGATCTATAAATTAGGTGTTGCAAATCTCGTTCCCTCTTGTCTCGTATCCAGTGTCGCACTCATTCTGGAAGCACATTTGAAGCATGCAAACTGGAGATAGTCTTCCACGTCCACACCAAAGAAGGGAAATGGCAGATCAATCCTCACTAGAAGTTCGCTCTTTTATCTCCCAGTTAATCCATCAATTGCTTAGACAGATTGAAAACAGCAACCCTTCTGGTACAGGTAATATTGATGGAGTATTATTCCGGGCTGTCTGGTTGTATAGCTGTTTAGTGTGGTATGTAGGGTCGTACGACATTGTGGATGACGTTCTGCAGCTTTTCCGCGACAGCAAAGATATGTTGCAAGTTATCGCTGAAACTAATTATCTTAATCAGCAATCGTTTACAGCGGAACAGCTGCGCAGTGGCAATCGTGGTCGACCACGATTAGTCATTACTGAGGAGCAGCTAGAGTTTTTACTGGAGCGAGGTTTCTGTTTGAAGGAAGTTGCCAAAATTTTTAGTGTTCATGTCAGCACCATCGAGCGACGATGCCGTGACTACATGCGAACCTATACGAGACACGATATTGTCATTGGTTAAGATTCCCACAGGGTAAAGTGTCTGTCTCGCACACGTACAAGTCATATTCCTTTTCGACATTGTCATCACAAATGTATGTTTTTGTTCTAGACGCCCTCCCCCCTCCCCCACCCTTTTTTCTCACAGACAAGGTTTGGTGGTAGGAAGGAAGGAATGTGTTGTAACTTAGCGAGGTGTCTCGAAATATAGGGTACCCCTTCCTCCACCCCTCCCCCATCCCCTTAAATCTGTCATTTTGTCAAGGTTTGTTTCTTCAGTAAATGGCTTGAACTCGGGGGTAACATGTGAAAGTATCATGTGATCGTCCGGGTGAGTGTAGTCCTGGGAAGGACTGTTGTCGGTGGTGGTGACTTACTTTTCGACAACCTGTGTGGATGTCATCTTGACCCTTGACTCTTCGTTTGTCCCTTTGCTATTATTCTTCTTTTCTCGTGTTTTTAAATCTAAAATGTCACAGTTGTAAGGAAATTTGAAATATTTCCATTACAAGATCATGAAGTTCACAAACGATATACTAGATAACTTTTTTTTATTAATAGCTTTGCACTAAGTTTCCAGTATTAACTATTAGCAACAGCTTTGAATGAAAGTTTTAGCCTCACGTTTGTTTATTTAACAATATATTTCTTACTAGTAAATGTAAGTAATGTCCCCGACCACCACAGACACTGCTGCCATTTCATAAAACCCTTTTGACACTCATCTTCTATTTCAACATCTTTCTAAGAAAATGTTTCTTTTCCAAATGTTACTAGCTCCCTGTAAGAGCCCGTGGTCTCTTTTGCAATTGCTTGATAGGTGGCTAAAACAGTTCAGTATTCAACGGAAAGGTTATAGGTCAAACAGACACCTTTTTCGCCGATGGCAACGACATATTTCTGTTTATAACAAGAACTTCTACGAAATACATAGTATGTTTTTCTTAAATTCAGAACAGAGTGTCAAAGCGTATGATATAAATTATTATTACAGAGAGATAGGCAATATTATTCCGTTATTCAAAAAATTATGTATACCTCCCACATTAAAAGAACATTTTTTACGTGACTAGCAATACTTTTAAACAACTGTCGTTAAATGAAGTACTTGTGAATACTTCCTACTTAATTCTGGTCCATAATTTACAATTTCACACGTAAATTTACAAAGTTGCCGTAGCAACTCATTGGGTTTTCCGGTTGTTATACCAATTTGCAAATGATTTCCTTCCCCGAAGGGCCCGGGAGGGATCTCAACTTTGACAAAATCGTGCGTGTCATTATCCCCTCATGCTGGTCTTCATCATTTGACAACACGTTTTCAATGTTAAGATTAGTGCTACGTTCGAAAAGCCATACTGATTCCAGACTGTTACATTGTAATAGGCGTCTTTACCGTTTGATCTTAAAATCTTCACTGATCTCACCTAACATCGGTAAAAGAAGGTTAGTGAAGATTCGTATCAAAGGATTGATTGGAAAGAACAGACGAAACTTAATCCTAGGCTTCCAGGAGATATAATCATCTGGAATTATTTCTCATCGTTTTAGGTTGTACAGTGTGATAATTGGTCTGTGCGATATTGTGACCTTTCCTTAAGACCCTGGTGAAAAAGTATAACGAGTGAGACTCGACTTCTGAAAAAAAAAATTTCTTCATTATCTCAAGTTTTAATACCCTATTTGTACTTTTCAACCATAAAAAAAGCACCGAGCTCAGTTAATGTAATAGATGACCGAAAGAAATGATGGCTAAAAGTAAACTAAATGAAAAATAAGATGCGTGACTTTTGGGTTTCACAGAAGGTTAAAAAATTAAACAGTTACACTTTATTTGGCACTTTAACTGAGTACTATTAGTCCATTAGAATGCCAAACACTGAAAGCTCAATTCTAAGTTTCATTATCATATTAGATAAACGTTTTTTTTTACTCCAGGAACGTAATAGTCACTTGACCATGACCAGCGTTGTTGTAACAACATTCATTGTCCTGGTTGTTACCATCGTTGTAAGAGCCTCCCCCACCCCCACAGGTGTCAGGACCACCCTTTCCACTGCTTCCCCCAGAGTATCCTCCTCCTCCTCCTCCTCCTCCTCTTCCTCCATAAGCTCCACCACCTCCACCAAACCCACCATCGACATCGTTATACCTGGATCTTCCACCCACCCCTCCCTGAATAAATCCCTTACCACCTTCTCCACCCTCTCCTTTGATTCCATTAAAATTCATTCCACTTCTTCCACTGGAGTAAAACCCGCCACCACCACCACCTGAAATACAATGAATATATTTTAAGATTTTCGTAAACAGAAGCGAAACTATACTTAAATGGGATGCTAACCCATTCGAATTTTGGAATTTTTTACTAGTATTGTAAAACGCTTCAGTAAACCCACATCAGTTCGGCCAAACCTTACATAATGCATTTTAATTGAGCTGCTATCCATGAGGTTTAATATTTGTATATAGCACCTGTAATACCTAGTTGTATAAACTGTTTTGTCTTACTTCCCCTGTCCAAGATACTATGAGTTGTTTTACCGCGTTACCAAAATGCTAAATTGCAGAGTTAATGAACGGTGAGTTTCTTGTTCTGACACGAAAAAACAAAGGAAATTTTTTTTCTTTAGGATCTTTATTGTGATTGTTCAGCGTGCGCTCTTGCACCGCGTCCTATTTTAAACCAAATCCTATTTGGCGTTGAAACCAAATTTTCGAAGTGGTCATATGATAAGATGCTTGTTAATCAAGTTTGATCGGGCTAGACGGGAAAATATTTAGCTCTCGGTCACGAGGCACGGAACGTGCTACATTCGGTCCGTACGTCACGAACTCGAGCCAAATAATTTCTGTTCTCCCGCCAACATCGGTATCGCTACCTTGACTCGTCTTTACAGTAAATATGACCTCTACGAGGATCTCAGTTGGGTTAACCGTCAACCGTCAAATGGCAAAAATATTAACCGTCAACTGTCAAAATCGCAATATTTTGCCGTCAACCGTCAAATAAGCAAGCCAATATTAGCCGTAAAATGTCGCAGATATCCTTAACTAAGAATCATACGACTGCCTTAATTTGGATCAAGTTCCATTTTTTTATGAATAAAATTTTTGATAATCCCAAAAATACATTTATGTAAGTCCTTTAACTTCTATTCGCAAGTAAAACTGGCTAGCGACAGCTGACTTCCGGTTTGGAAACACTTCCGGTGTCGTAAAATGTTGGTAAGTTATCAATAAAAGGTGTCATAAATGAACAGTTCTTTACAAACGCGTCATCATTAAAATCTACAGCCAAATTCGCGTTTAGGTCTTTTTTCTAAACGACATTCCAAAAAATGTTACGCTTACAGTTGCTGAGGTGATGGAGGCTTTGTCGAATATTGATCCAAGTAAGGCCGGTGGACCAGATGACATCCCCGGTTCACTCCTAAAACATACTGCGGCTCAAATTGCCCCTTCATTATACAGGCTCTTTAATATTTCACTGTCTACGGGCTCTTTTCCAGCAAATTGGAAGCGCGCGAACATTGCACCCGTCTTTAAAAAGGGCAATCCTACCCTAACGGAGAATTACACGCCATTTTCTCTTTTATCCATTGTCTCCAAAGCTATGGAACGATTCGTGTTTAATCACTGCTACTCTCATTTATCGTCTTTTCTTCACCAACTCCAGCATGGCTTCCAGCCAGGAAAATCGACACAAACGCAACTACTTGAGGTGTATCACGATATTTTAGACAAACTAGCCAATGGCCATGAGGTGGACGTAATGGATTTTGACCTGTCACAGGCATTTGAAAAGGTTCCATACAGGCTACTCCTCTCGAAGCTTCAGCTCCTTAGTATATCCTGTCCAGTTTTGTTGTGGTTCTCAAGCTATCTTTCTGATAGATACCAACGAGTTGTTGTTGACGGCATATCCTCAGACTGGCTCCTGGTCACATCAGGGGTACCCCAGGGCTCCATCCTGGGTCCGCTTTTATTTCTGGCCTTCATTAATGAGATGTCGTGCTCCATTACCCACGAAAGTAAACTTGGCCTCTTTGCGAAAGATAGCAAGCTATATCACCCTATTGTTTCCAATGGATGTGTCTCCCTGCCGCAAGCTAACTTGGACAACTCCAAAACTTGGTGTGACGACAACGCTATGTCTTTCAGCACAAACAAATGTAAAGTTCTACACCTGTCAAAGAGAACCTCGCGCCAAAGAGAGAAGCATACATACCATTTAGACGGCCACACCTTGGACTCGCCTCCTGACACCAAGGATTTAGGCGTGACTGTCACTACTCTACTATCATGGACGACGCACATCGAAGAGATATGTGCCAAGTGTAAAAAAGTTCTTGGTCTTGTATAGCGTGTATGCGGTATAGACATTGTTAACGTATCAACTATGAAAATGATGTACACTGCGTCAGTTCGCCCAATCGTCGAGTACGTATCCTCTGTATGGTCTCCTTACACAGCAAAGCATCTTAGGCTAATTAACAATTATTCCACGAGCGGGCGTTGGATATGAGTTGGCTATAATCATCTCATATCCAACAAGCGCAAGTGGAATAATTGTTTTATTAAAAACGTTAAATTAAATTATTAAATTTATTAAATTTTTAGCTCCCTTTTGATTTTAAGCTGACACGTACGCTTACCATATTTGTAGATTATGGTATATTGGCTGATATACCATAATGGCTAAGCCAATAAAAAGTCTTGAATTGCATTATCCAATGATCTAGTTTTTAATAATCGAAAATATACAACGACAGGCTACTAAATTCATACTAAACCACCCAGATATGAAAACCAGCTACATTGCGAGACTGAAAACTCTTAGCCTACTGCCGCTTGAATTCAGAAGAGAAGTCCATGATCTTGTCATTTTATGCAAAATTAGGTCAGGTCTTATCAACGCTAGTTTTGACAATCTTCTGCTTCCTGCCAACCATACATACGCAACCCGACGTAATCATCCTGCAAACATCCGCCCCTTATTTACTCATACTCAGCGGTATTTTACAAACTCTTTCTTTGCTCGCACAATTAAATTATGGAGCGATTTACCGAGCAACATCAAGCAAGCGAGCTCTTTACATAACTTTAAATCCTTAGTTAAGCGGTTTTATACAGAAAAGCTCACGCTCTGTACTCCGCCCTAACTAAGTGTCGCAGTTTGTCGGCAAACTATTTTATTCTATAGACAAAGTACACAAGTGCATATGTAACCCATATTTTTCCATTCTTTGTATTTTGTAAGGGGACAAATGTCAACTGGGGCTCGCCCTGTAGTCCTGCCATTATATTTTTGTTTATTTATTGCGTGTCTCTGTTCGTGTATTTACTTGTAAATTGTATTTTTCAGTGGCAAATCTCAATAAACTAAACTAATTAACCATCAACCGTCAAATACTAATAGATTGGATACCATGCCAGTTGTCATCACTCAGAGAGACAGTACTGCCAAACACCACGGCTAAGCCTATACAACGAGACCGCTGCTTAATTTTGAACACCAGACAATCGACCTCATCGACACCAAGTCAGTGAAGCCCGAAATGCGAGTAGTTTGCTGTTCCAACATTATTATTTACAAACGTTTGTAGCCCAACCAAAACAAAGAACCAGTTTAGAGCGGCTTTACACTCGAAAATCATTTAAATAATAACGATATTGATGTTTACGTCGCTTCCTCAACACACCTTGAGCCAGATAAACCTGAATTAATTGTCAACATACCGATCTAAAACATATCCAGACGGTACAGGAACTGGTCAAGAGTGGTTTTGAGGAAAAAGAGGCGGAATTGCTGTTTATGTAAGAGGTAACCTAGATGTTGTTGATGTTTATAGATTACAACTGCATAGTTTAATTTTTAGATATGATCTTTTATAAACACGCAGCAAGTTCTATTTTTCAAATATGTATCATGGCGCGCGTATCCCTATTTAAAATCATAGTGAAAGCTGACGTGTGCAGGGTCGGACGGGTTAATGAACTATGGGTTTCTTGTTCTGACACGAAAAGACAAAGAAAAAAATTTTTCCTGCAGGATCTTTATCGCGATTGTTCAGTGTGCGCTCGTGCATCGCCTCCTTTTAGTGTGAAACCAAATTCTTGAGGTGGTTAATCATGTTTGATCACGCTAGACAGGAAGATATTTGGCTTACGGTCACGAATCGTAGTACGGACCGCGCCGAATTCAGCCCGTGCGTCATAACCTCCAGCTAAAAACGCAATATTTTTACCGTTAGGTGCCAAATAAGCAAAACAATGTTAGCCGTCAAATGTCTCAGATATCCCTAATTAAGAACTATGCGACTGCCATAATTAGGGTCAAGTTCTATTTCTTTTATAATAAAATTTTTGATTTATCAAAAAAATACATTTATGGAAGTCCTTTAACTTCTATTCGCAAGTAAAACTGATTAGCGACAGAACTGGCCTCCGGTTTGGAAACACTTCCGGTGTCGTAAAACGTTAGTCATTTATCAATAAAAGGTGTCATGAATTAACAGTTCTTTACAAACGCGTCATTATGAAAGTTTACAGCCAAATTCGTGCGTTTAGTTCGTTTGATAAACAACATTCCAAAAAATTAACCGTCAACCCTCAAATGACTTAAAGAATTTAACTGTCAACCGTCAACATCACCTTATCCCCCCTATTGAGACCCTCTTAGACGACCCTCGATCATGAGCTTGCCGACCAAATTATGACACGTTACATTTTCTGAAATGATTACATGGCATTCTAAAAATCTCGAGAAACTGAGGAGGATAAAGACGCATTAATTCTAACAACACGAAATCTTATCGGATACCAGTGGTCATCACTCAGTAGCCTGCAGAGCAGTCGTTCTAGTAAAGTTTGGGCGAAAATTAGAACACGCGAAAAATGGAGCAAGGCGAAAAATTAGGAGCTGGGGTGAGGGGGAGAGAAGAGAAGGGAACGTCTGCCAGCACTTATTTTTGTTGTCAAACACTCGTTCGCGGACGAACGAACGCTTATGATTGGCTTTCTCGTTTAGTGAGATTGATAGACATCAATCTCGCTACATTACACAACCATTGGAGCACTTTTAAAATAGCCGAATCCTTCGTACAAGACCCCGTGAGGGCGCTAAACATTTCTTTGGATTTATCAGGAGTCGTTTACTTAATTTCGATTTGATCTCAAACTTCAACAACTACACAGTTCGAGGCAACTTGTCTATGAGGGCGATTTACTAGCTGTTTTGCCGACTGGCTTTGGTAAAATCCTTATATTCCAACTGGTCGTAGCTGTGAGGAAGGAGATGCTGATGAAAAACTGTATTGTAATCGTTGTTCGTCCTTTGAAAAGAAGTATTTTAGAGGACCAAGTATCCAAAGAGAATTCTTTGGGCCTCAAAGCAGGAGCATGAAGCCAAATCACAATGGGAGAAGCAGAGCTCTCGTAGTTCGAATTGCTGTTTGGTCCTGGCATGACCGCGCGAAGGACCTTTTAGTTTGGTAGCTTTCGATCTTCGCCAACAAGGGCTCGCTAAAGGTCTTTTTCCCCCTTCCTTTACACGCTTAGATGGAGTTGAAATCTGGATTGTTTTACCCTTTATAAAGCTGTAAAGTTGTCCTAAATTTATAACTGTACGTGCACACGGGTTGCAGCATCGTTCTGAACAGTTGATGTTCTTCATAATCTTAAGACCAACTTGCTCATAAATATCCTCAAGAACGATTCCAGTCGAGTCTTGTCTTTTCGATGGCTTGAATATATTTTCGAAAGATAGGAAAGAAGACTTTCCTGTCCCTCGTTTTCCGAATTTAACTCGAAAACAACAATTACAAAATCCATAATAATCGTTCGCCTTTGCTTCCATGAACGCTCGTGTTATTATTTGCATTTAAAATCGTTCCACGTGTATTAATCTTTATTTCCGCTGGAAATATCCCGTTCCGTGATTGTTTTCTCGAAGCTCAAATTTCGGAAAGCATAATAATCATCCGGAGGCGTATTTGAAAACATCAATAAGTGCTGGCAGGTGTTCCCTTCTCTCCTCTCCCCCTCCCCCCACCTCCTAATTTTTCTTCTCGCTCCATTCTTCGCGCGGTCTAATTTTCACCCAAACTTTACTAGAACGCCTGCTCTGCAGGCTAATCACTCAGAGACACCCAAACACCATGGCTAAGCATGTACAGCGAGACCGCTTCCTTATTTTAAAACCAGACAATCGACCTCATCAACAAGTCAGCAAAGCCCGAAATGCGAGTTTGCTATTTGAAAATGTTTCTTTACGAACATTTGTAACCCAACTAAAAGAAAGAACCGGTTGAAAGCGGCTGTACACTCAAGATCATTTAAAGAATAACGATATTGATGTTTGTGTCGCCTCCGAAATACACCTTGAGCCAGATAAACCTGAATCTATTGTCAGCATACCTATCTACAACATATTCATACGGGACAGGAACTGGTCAAGAGTGTTTTAGAGGGAAAAAGGCGGAATTGCTGTTTATGTAAGAAGTAACCTAGATGTTGTTGATTGTTTATAGATTAAAACTACATAGTTTAATTTTTTGATATGATCTTTTAATTACGCAGCATGTTCTATTTTTCACATAGGTATATTTCAGCGCACCGCACATGTTTTTATTTATCTCGGGCCGATATTCATATTTTATCCGAGATTTATTAAAGATTTATGTGCCTCCGATACATATTTCGAGTTATGGTGCACGCGGAAAGTGTGGAGAGCACAAAAGAGGAGTTGCTCGAAGCGCAGCCGGGAGCGTTCGGAGTTATCAATGCAACACTAAAAATAATACCGACCGTTCAGAAAATTAAGAGGAAATTTCCTAAATTTACGAGTCCCGTGTGATATATTTACCTCCTTGAATTGTTGGTTACTAGAATTGACGATCAGAAATAATGTCGCTTTGTGCTGAAAATCTTAAAAATTGTACGATTTCAACAGAAAATCATCTATCAAACAACACTTTTGGGACATACATGCAGCAGCTCTTCAGAATAACATTCACCCCAACGTCGCAAAGCCTCAGTTGAAGTAAAAAAAACTCAGTTTTGTTTTCAGCCACATTCACACATCGCGTTTGGCATATAAAGTATCGTCGACTCCAAAACTAATTCCGTCGCTTTGAAGAGTTACATGCTCATTGTTTTTAGGAACGATTATCACTTTAACAAATTCCTTTTCAAATAGAGCTCCAAAAGGTTAAAGGGAAAACAATCTTGAAAGTTTTCAAACTTCGCGGGTAAACTCGATGGGAAATTTTCGCCAACAGTGAAGTCAGTCTGAGCCATCTCTATCAACCATCCATTTCTTTTTCATAAATTATAAGCCAAATAGAGCGCACGTTATCATATGATTATGATATAACACTAAATGAAAAGCTGAGATGTAAGGAATCATCACGATATATCCTTACCTGACCATCCATCATCAGCAGTCTGTGCACCATGTCCATCGCTCCCCCCTGACCATGATTTGTATCCAGGATTCCCTGTTGTGTTTTTTCTGGCGTCACATCCTTCATGTCTTGACTCAGCTCTATTTACCCCTCCTCCGCCTCCAGCTATTATTAAAGGTGTGTTGGCTCCTCTCACCACAAACGTTCCTCCACCACCTCCAGAAGAGTAAGAGTGCGTGTTTATTCCTCCTTCTTGACCAACAAGTATCTGAATGACTTCACCCTTGTTTAAGCGGAACGTTGCAATCAGTCTTGCTCCTCTTCCTCGGTACTGAGGACTGTTAGTGTGTATATCGTACCCTCCTGCAGCTGCTATTGCTTCTATTCTGTAGTCACCAGTGTACGGCACAGTCCACTGTTGAACTCCGCTGGACAGTGTGACTTGCCCGTCATGATCCTGTCCTGTGTAGTGACTGCCTAGCGTTGTTGGACCAATTCTTCCACTAGTGTTGAGGTTTGTAAAAACGGCCTTGAAAGCTGAAAGGGAAGAGTTAAGTTATCTACATCGATATAACCATAATTGTTTTAGCTTTTTACTTTCATTAAAGGTAAATTTACATCTACAAAAAAGACATGGAATAGTTAAAATCTTGTAGATTGATCCTCAAAACTACTCACCATATTGCAATTATTAAGTTATTTAATATTCAACTTATTTTATTTGATCATTTATTCAATTCTTTGTCTCTCAATGGCCGTGTACCCGTTCGTCACGAAATATTTTTCCCGAAAGTTTATCAAGCATCGCATCTGATTGTGGTTGAAATGTTGTGTCGGTCTTGTTTGCTAAAATAGATCGCTTTTCAAATAGGCCTTCAACTAAAACTGTCCGTTCTTTTCCCCATTTCAGTCCAAAGGTTACGGAAGTCTTTATATTTCTTTAAACTTTCCCTTCTTAAGTTTGAATTATAGATAAACCTATCCTCTTAAAAAGGCACTCTTGGATTTCTAACTTATTGCTTCTGTAAATCGGGAAAGCGAGATTTATCAATGCTGCTGGGCTAGTTTAAGCCCTTTCTCCCCTTCCTTTGGGCTTTCCCAGCGCTATTGCATTAATTCACATTTTCCGCTTCAGTGCTGACGAGTAACTGATGATATCCAGCCATTCTGCATGAAAAAAGTCGAGAGTGAGCAAATCGTAAAATTTTGACTTAGCGTCCGGCGCTATTGAACCAGGGGATTTAATTCTTGGTTTTCACGAGACGTCATCAAATTTAGAAATAAGGAATTATCGATCCCTGTGAGATTTTAGTTTAGTAAGTTAATAGAACAGTTGTAAGTAGGCTAAAGAAAAGAAGACAAAGAGAAATGGATAGATAGATAGACAGATAGATATGTTTAATCAACTCTTTATTAGGCAGAGCTGAATTACAGTGCAGTATGTACACAATATAACAGTGATATAAATACCACTGATAATATTTGAGCAATTTCTCATGTGTGAATAATTTAAATATGCGTTATTGACCAAGCGTGAGGTCAAAATGGCTGGATATTGGCCGAGTTCTTTCTTTGCATTTTTATGGACCGAGACGAAGTCGAAAAGCATAAAATTGTGAAAAAAGAACAAGGCTAATATCCAGCCATCTTGACCGGACAAGCTTGGTTAATAAAGGATCTATTATATTGCAAAAGATTTCGCTTTATTACGAGTTAAGAATGACCTTTTTCCTTCGAGAGCTTGGAAAGAAGGTCAACAGTGTTTGTTGCACAGCAAACTCACGAGAGCCGTTTCTATTTTCTTTGTTTTGAATATCTTCTGCCGCTTTTTGCCTTTCCGTCGCCGAAATTTTCCAAGAGTTACGAACGTAGTTTTTATTCTATTTCTTTTTCTTTTTTTCATGCGTGGGATCAATGCGGGCAATCCTGAGCGGGCAAGATGGGCCCATCTTGCCTGCTCGAGTAGCCAATCAGAACGCAGGATTTGCTTCATCTTGCCCATGGGCGCTGTGTGTGATGCGATGAATATCCCTTAAAGAGCCCCTGAGATCAAAATTTTCGTACATCATTTTTTTTCCATTTTCGTGTTCAGTGTGTCTCCTTCACCTACTATGCCAAATATCAGTTTAGACCGAGCACCAGAAATATCTTTTTTTGGGCCGTTAAATTCAAGATTTCGCGTCCGCCATTATTTGATCATGTTCCGGAAGTTGATCACAGGACTCAGAGGAAGTGACGTCAAAGGCTCAACGCGAAAATCTCACATGGCAAAATGTCAAGCAAACATAACAGAGTGCTTTACTCTATTCTTACAAAAACTAAACAAAAATGACTGGGCATCGATGCGTAATTCAAAGCTGAAGTAATCGTACAGACCACGCTGCAGGTATTTCTCTGCATCGGAGCCTTGCAAATAGATCAGAGCGGGAAAAACGGATGCGATTTGTGCGACCTCGCCGAGTAAACTTCAATCCTACAGAAATATTTGTGATCTACTCTGAACACTTCTCGGAGGACTGTTTCGAGAGATCTGTGTACTTTGAAGGATCTAGGCGAAGAATTCTGTCGGGTTCAATGCCTTCAGTTCAAGAAGAGAAGGGACGAGAAAAACCGACCTCAGTGCGATCTCGAAAAGCGATCTCGGAAAGCGAAGTCTACGAACCTCCACGGATTTTGTCACCTTTACATATGACCTGATCAATATCCACCTTTAACAACACTCAGGCACAATACCTTACACAAAGGAAAGTACTCGGTGAACATTGAATGATAAAATAGCCCAATTGAGGATTGAGATTTCTGACCTCAAAGAGCTCACTTTTATACAAAAGAGATGAAAAATATTATTGTGTGCTCTGATTCTAAAAAAAGCTGGCTTTAATATCAGCGAAAGCAGAACAAACAGCTTAAGACACAGAGCGTAAAAAAACTTTAAAATGTAGGCTTGCAGCCAAGCAACCGAGAAAATTGAAATTTCTGTAAAAACCTGTCAAACTATCAACCATCTGACAGCCAAGTCAGCGTGCTATCAAAGGGACTCAAATTCATCACAACGCCCGCGACAAACGAATTAAAATCAGGCCAACTTTTGCGAGATTTATTCGCAAGACGAATGTGCCTCCATTACACCTTGCACGGACAAAACAAAGAACTACTTCTATTTCATATCAAACTGAATGCCACCGGTTCAGTCTTCCATCGCCCTTCAGAGCTACTTGGAAAATTGTCATAACGCTACTTGCGGACTGCATCTAAGCCAAAATATACTTTGTAACGCAATGAGGTCAGGGTTCTAAAAGAGTTGAAAAAGACTCTGCTTCAAACCTCACCGATTAAGCATCACAACAATAGTCATCATGAATAAGACAGAAAAAACAACAGAGGCCAAAGTGCAACTCAACAACAGAGTTCACTTCAGGAAAGGGTTAATGAGATCACTGACCAAATGCATCGGGGAAAACACATTGATGGCTTAGAAATGGCTTTCACAAACTCCCAATATCCGCCTTCGGATACACAATTAGCCATTGCCGAAAACTATTTTACTAATCACCCGATCATTTCTTACAAAAAAGGAAAATCTCTTACGACAAGCAAAAATACAGTTTGAAGGCGATAAAGTGATGTGACCACAAAAGCCACATGGGGAGTTCGCGCCGTTCTGTGTTTATCTTTATTCGCATGGCAAAAATTTATCGTTTGTTGGCGCAAAACTATCCACAGAAGCTTCAGATGATTTCTGGGACAATTCATCGTCTGAAAAAGTCGACATTTCCCGACTGACAACGAAACAGTTCTCAAAAAAGTAATATGTGTGATTCTCCGTGCAGCGAACAAAGGGAGTTGTGGCAAAGCAAAGCATCAGTTTGTTGAGCCTTTGACGTCATGATGACGTTTTTGCGGGCTCTGCTGGAACATGTTTTCAGCAATGGCGGACGATTTTCGGACGACTTTGAAGCGGTAAAAATTGGTCATCGAAAGTTTGTTTTGATTCTTCAATGGCAAAAAGGGTCTTAACTTGACCCAATTCAACATTGTGTAAACAATTTAGGCCAAAATAAAATGGTCAATTCTCGTCTCAGGGGCACTTGAATGAGTCATATTTCAACGGGATGCACCACAACTTCATTACATTCAAAAAGTTATCATAAATAAACCCTCAAGGGTTACCCCTTATGGGGAAAAATTCATTGGTAAAGAAAGCGGGGAATCTATCTATCCTAACTCTGGGTCTCTAGATCTCTACAAGGAGGCAATCCCCTGAGCGAAGATTGTACCCGACATAATTTGCGTTGCACAGAAAACATTACGGAACTTAAGCACCGGTCATTTTAGAGGCAACGGCATCTTTAGCGACCGAAAGAGCCTGGGAAGAGAACAACGTCGTTCCCGCCAAAATATAAACGTTAAGCAGCTAGACGAGGATTGCGGCGGCGACGTGGGTAGCAAACTCTGTTCGCTTTGAAGATAAGCTGTATGAGAGCATGTCATCCTTCAGTGAGATGAGAAACCTGCTTCTTTTTTTTTGGCGTTAGTAAAATTATCAGTGTCGAAGAATTTTTGATCTTTTACGAAAGTTACAGTTCCAAGAATCCAGAATTCCCTTACAGCTCCTACCCTAAGTTTGATTTCGACCAGATGGATGAATCAGAGTGTTTAGCGGAGTTCAGAGTGCGAAAACAGGACATAACGTTATTGGCAAATGTCCTTCAATTACCAGACACCATACGCTGTCCACAAAGAACAACGTGTGACCGAACTGTAGGGTTTTGTATGCTTCTGAAGCGCTTCTCGTATCCATGTCGCTATTCAGACATGATTCATCGTTTGGGGTAAAGTCCGAGGTAGCTAGAAGCGCGTTGTATTGGTAGAAAACGTCTAAGCACGTGAAAATTGCATGGAAAATTGACTCACTGTACCATTTTGTTCCTTGTGGAATATTTTTCATTGAGGTAGAATTATGTCATAAAAGCTACGTTGTTTTTCATGGAAAATGGCATTTTATCTCAGGAAGTCTAGTCCATACTGGTGAGTAAAAAGTAAACACGTAATTGTAGAGAGAAAAGAAACCGATATTTAAGACGCCAGTCGAAGTAGAAAGTAAGTATAACTTGGTGATGTTTTCAACCTTTGCAAAAAGAGGAACCACAGGGCAAAAACAAGATAATCAATCAAATACGATTTATGCAAATGATTTCGCTAGTTTTACCTGAGTCAGGAAACCTAGCCCTTACCAACAACTCACTCTCGTGCTAAATTCGTGTTAGGCCTTTAGCTGACGATGCGTGCGTTGTGAGTGGTACACAAAAACATGCACATTTTAAGTTGAAAATGGTAGAAGAAAATTTCCTGACGACCTTTTTAATCCCAACAGATCATAGCGAAAAGGTGCCACAGAGGACATGAACTGTTACACTGAGTAGATGAGCTCGCAATTCTTGTACATGTCATTCTTACCTAGTTCTTTACCCGAAATTCAAAATGGAATCGCTGATTAACTCTTATATAGCAAAGAATGATCCCTCAGTCGAGAAAACGAAATAAAGTAAGCACGGGACTGCGTCAACACTAGTTAAACTGTCCCTTTCTTTCAATTATTCTTCCACTTCGAGGGCGCGCAATTACGGGAGCACTAGTTCAACTGCCCTCTCTTTTAATCATTCTTTGACTTCGGGAGCGCGGGAATACGGGAGCACTAGTTTAACGGCCTTATCATTTCGTCATTCTTCGACTTGGAGAAAGCTGGAATGTAGAACCAATGGTTACACGTCCTTTCTTTTAATATCATTTTTCGATATCGGGACTGCGAGAGCAATCCATTCATAACGGCCAAAATTGGCCGGGTATTCTGAAGTTGCTCCGATCAACATCTCAAGCAATACTTGATTCAATGTTTTTTCTCATGTTTCACTTAGTCTCCTCCAGAACGAAGAGTAGCCATAGTCGTATAACGAAGACGCGAACCGCTCTCTCCGAGTAACGCATTGATTAGCTGAAATTTAAAGATCTGTCAAACTCCAAATTAGCACGAACGCTCTGATTGGTGCAACATACAAAATACTATAACCTGATTGGTTTGTGATACACAAAAAAAAAGCGCCAATCACATTGTTTTGAGATACACCACCAAAAAATACGCCAATCACACTGCTTAGAGATATACAAAAAACACACCCCTCTATACGCTAAAATAGAGTTTTCTTTTTAATAACTAAAAATTGGATACAGGCTTTTGCAGGTATGTTCTGATTGGATGACCTGAGATACTCGACAACACTGAAAGTTCCCTGAAAGAGCACCACGCAGAATGATGTTTGAGGACCAGTCATTTTCTACAGAGGATGATCACATGGTTTTCAGGGGGAAACGGATACAAAGTGTTATACATTTATCTTAATAAAGGTCTTGTTGTGTAGAATCGCTGAGTATTTTTACGAGTTGCATTGTTCTGCATTTGGATGATATTGATACACGCAAGATGTTTGGAGAGCACTCGAGAAGTTATCGTCATGTTAAGGTAAATACAAACAAACAAGGTTTATGAATCTATTGTTTTCGATTAACTTTGGATGGTAATAATTATAATAATGATGATAATAATAATAACACCTTTATTTAGACACGATAATGTTTAAAGCTGAACAGCTTGTGGGGTCGTGTGTAAATGCAAATAAACTGTAAATTAAACAAATTCAAATGATGATGGTTTTTGAAGATGGTTAAATGTCATAGTTACCTGTACAGTTCTTGCCATCGCCATTAAACCCTTCTTTGCAGCTGCAGTTGAAGGAACCTTCGTTATTATTACAGTGAGAATGGACACCACAGTTGTGGGTATCGGTGGCACATTCGTTTACATCTGAAGAAACAAATGCTTTCCGTTGAAAAGAAATAATAACAAATGATAAAAGCATATTCAAGAGTTAGTGTGATCGTTTAACCTGTGAGAGGCGACTTTTTACAATACTCAAAATATCACTGAAAGCGCTCGCGTCAAATAATTTTTATCATTTAATCCACATAAACAACCAATCCAAAAATAAACAGTCTGAAATCAAATTAACAGATACATCATCAAGAAAGGACACAAGTCTTCTAAGGCAAAAGAGAACGCGAGACATGCGTGACGTGATGCTTACAATGATCGCAGAATGAAAATAAAGCGGAACTGTGCTTAAAAACATTGTAAACTTGACCAAACTCCAAACACAAATAGTATAATGTAGCCAAAACTAAGCCAACACAATTTGTCTTCCACGACTCGTAAATCGTTTGACGACAGGAAGTAGAACTCTAGACATGAAACGCGTAATGAAATGAACACTGCAATCGATGCAAAGCACGGTTAATGACACATTAGCAGCTGACTGATCCCTCTACATTACTATACACAGCTTTCTTATGAAAATCGTTCATGTTCCTATACGCTCGTCAAATTTAGGCAAAATTAACAAACTGATTTTGATGCTTGGAACAATTTAAGTGGACAGATTTCGTCGTTACCTGTGCATTTTTTGCCATCGCCATTAAACCCAGCCTGGCAGGTGCAGTTAAAGGAACCTTCGGTATTGTTGCACTCAGCATTGGTATCACAGTTGTGCGCATCGGTGGTACACTCGTCTACATCTGTAGAAACAAATCCTTTCCGTTAATAATGCAATTAAAAAAAAATTGGTATAAGCTTTTGCATGCATGTTCTGATTGGATGACCCGTGATACTCGACAGGACTAAAAGCTCACTGAAAGTGCAACGCGTGGAATGATGTCTGGGGAACAGTCATTTTCTATCGGATGGGGAAAGAGGAGTTTGGGAGGATCTCATGGTTCTCAGGGGAAATAGATACAAAGAGTGATACATATATCTTGATAAACTTTTGGTTGTGTAGTATCGCTTAGTATTTTTACGAGTTGTGCCGTATTATGACGAGCCCTTCGGGCTAGTTAAAATGCATACAACGAGTAAAAATGTTATTCTTGGCGTGTGTCAGTGTTGGATTGATTCCATTACAACGTCTAATGGAACCCTAATGATTGGCATTAGAAACAGCAATCTGATTGGTGGAAGAATGCCCTAATGCTATGATTTA
The DNA here is from genome assembly GCF_964205215.1 of Stylophora pistillata. NCBI lineage: Eukaryota > Metazoa > Cnidaria > Anthozoa > Scleractinia > Pocilloporidae > Stylophora > Stylophora pistillata. Next base: position 12,417,989 of record NC_142520.1, read on the forward strand.
ATTGGAACGTGATAAATACCTAAAGTGGCAATCTGATTGGTTTGTGATAAATGAAAAATGAGGCAATCAGATTGGTAGGTGATACCTACCATAGTGCAGCAATATGACTGGTTTATGATGCATGAAAAAAGCAGCAATCTGATTGGTATGAGCGACATACCACTCTTAACGCTGGCATCGAGTTATTCATTAGTTAATTTTTTTAAAATAACTCAATAATGGATGGACTTTCTCCAATGAAAAGGCGGAACATTATCATATTTACTGCAGCTGAACTCCGTTTTGCATTTGCATGACTAGGATTCGTCTGTGTTATTGCAAAGTATCGCAATATGGATACACGCAAGATGTTTTGAGAGCAAAAGAGAGGCTCTCGTCATGTTTAGGCAAATACAAACAAAAAAAAGAGTTATGAATCTCTTGTTTTCAATGCTGGGTAAACTCTAGATGGACGAATGTCATTATCTCCTGCGCAGTTCTTGCCATCGCCATTAAACCCTTCTTTGCAGCTGCAGTTGAAGGAATCTTCGATATTGTTGCAGTGAGCATGGACACCACAGTTGTGGGTATCGGTGGCACATTCGCTTACATCTGAAGAAGCAAATGCTTTCCGTTGAAAATAAATAGTGACAAATGATGAAGGCATATTCAAGAATTAGTCGTATTGTTTAACCTGTGATATGCGACTTTTTACAAGACTGAAATATCACATATACAACTAATCCAAAAGTAAACAGTCTGAAATCAAATTAATTAACAGACGCGTCATCAAGAAAGGATACAAGCCCTCTAAGGCGAAAGAGGGCTCTAGACGTGCGTGTCGTGATACTAACAATGATTGCAGAATAAAAATAGAACTGTGCTTAAAAAACATTAATTGTAAACTTGACTAAACTCCAAACACAAATAATGTAATGCAACCAAAACAACAAAGACACAATTTGTCGTCCACGACTCCTAATTCGTTTGACGACAGGAAGTAGCACTCTAGACACGAAACGCTTAAAGAAATGGATACCGCGACGGATGCAAAGCGTGATAAATGACACATTAGCAGCCATCTGATCCCTCAAATTACTATTCAAAGCTTTCTTATAAAAATTGTTGATGTTCTTGATACGCTCGTCAAGTTTAGGCAAATATATCAAACTGATTTCGATGCTTGGAACAATGTCGATGAACAGATTTCATAGTTACCTGTGCATTTCTTGCCATCGCCATTAAACCCAACCTTGCAGCTGCAGTTAAAAGAACCTTCGGTATTGCTGCACTCAGCATTGAAGTCACAGTCTGGGGTATTGGTGGTACACTCGTCTACATCTGTAGAAACAAATTCTTTCCATTAACAGGTATTTTCTGGTTGGATGACCTGTGACATTCGACAGCACGTAGAATAATGTTTGGGGACCAGTCATTTTCTACCTGGCGGAGGGGGGGGGGGGGGATTTAAAAGGATCACATGGTTCTCAGGGGGAACGGATGCAAAGTGTGTTACATTTATGTTAAAATAAACGTTTTATTGTGTAGTACCGCTGAGTATTTTTACGAGTTAAGCTGTATTTTGACGAGCTCGTAGGGCGCCAAAATACAAACAACAAGTAAAAATACTCAGAGATACTACGCAGCAAAATGTTTGATAAGAGATTTATTATCCAACGCATCAAACTGTGTTTCCAGTGCGGGCGAGTTTCGCGGATATCTATTTACGGGGAGTGCAAAGCGGTGCGGAATCAGCGCGTTGTCTTGTTGTTGTTTCTATTTTCTTTAATAAATGATGAAATTTCAATGTCGTCTAACTGTTTTTCTTCCTTCGCTTTATCTAATAAATTTGGATCAATATTCGCCAGCCATTCCGACTCTTCGTCGTCAGTTTTGTTTGTAACTTCAGTCCAATTCGTCACTTGCGCGATGTGAGAAAACCTGTCTAAGCGGTTGTGTGAAGTACAAATACCGCGAGACATTTGTACTCGTCATGGGCCTTATTTCTACTCTAAGAAGCACAGTTGGATAATAAATGACTCGTAAGTCATCGGAAGACATGTCGAGGCATACGAGACCATGGTAATATGAATGCAAAAGAGACGAATAATTGTAGTAGCTAACATGATTATTAGAGCGCACGTGCAAAATAACTCTTGCCTTTTTCACAGTGTTCTCCCGTGTAACCAGGTGGACACAAACACTTGTATCCCTTGTTCGTAAATCCAACCAGGCAAGTTGCATGGCTGTAGCACACGTTGAAACAACACTTGTTCTGATGGGAAAAGATACTAAGCTTTATTTTATTGCGAGCGATTTATAGTTTTCATCTCTACAGGGCATACTTACACTTTTTCATATCTTGTGTAACAAATAAAGAAGCCTCGACTTTGCTCTGTTGTGTTGCAAAGTACGGAGTAAGCAGCTAAAGAACAAAAGAAGTGAGGAGGGGGAAATGAGTCGTTCTCCATTCTTGATACACTGATAAAACATGCTGTCTGAGCCAATCAGAACGCGCTTCATATAAGAACTTTATTTTTTCAATTAATATATCGTTTTTCCTTTTTAACCGATTCAGGTGTTTTTAGACTCATTTTGAAAGGTTTTGAAATGAAATTTGCCTCATCTGAGTTGCCGAGGACTCACAGAGGAGCGAGGAAACTCTATCAAACGGTACACAAGGCTTACGAAAAGCAGCAAACTCAAAAACAAAAAATTAAGTATGAATAAAACTCTTACCTCCGTACCCCTATACATAAAGCCAGCCATCAATTTCAGATCATTTGGGTGTTGTAAGTGGTCCGAGTCACTCAATTGACATAAAACTTTGTCTTTTTCTCCTGAGGGTCCCATGTTGATCGATTTACATCTGTCTTCCATAGTGCACCAATTTCTGCAGTGACTATATAGATGCATTCCGACTGGTAATGAAATGTTTTTAAAGACGTGGCCCACCAATGCATATCCGTCTTTCTGTTTCAAGAACTTGAGACGCCGACAGCTATCTATCAATCAGACATTAGAGGATAGCTTTGTTAGGCGTGCAGAACGTTTCACGTAGGCTGGCGAAGAAAATCTCATAAAACACACGAACAGAATAGAATATAATTGAGTAACTTGAATAGAACCATTATTTTGAGAAAACCGTGAGTTCTTAGGGATTTGACGATTTTCACGGACACCAATTCACGGGCTAAAACCTCTTTCCATTCGGATTTTGAGATCCACCTGCCCAAAAATTGGATTGTTAATCGCATCGTCTTCCCATGGTTAGTGTTCGGTCGACATATATTGAACCGCTTGTTAGCCAGGCTATTTATTTCATAACCCTTCTGCGACATTCTTTTTCCTTTAACACCAGCAAAATAAAATTCTGACAATACCGCCATATAAGCACCGGAGGTTATATTTTTTTTAGGTAAAAAAAAAAAATTGGTTGTAATGTTTTATTTCGTTTCCATTTTCATGCGTTTTTCGATGGATTAAAAGTTTCAAAATGTAAAATTCTTTCGGAGAAAAACGAATCCCAGCTGATGTGGCTCAGAAAAAAATAATAAAGGAGAACACCGCAGAACCTTAGATAAACAAACTTTTTTTCTGATTTAAAACTTTTATCATTGCTATTGTTTTCACCACAAATTTTATAAGTAGAATGTTTCAAACAAAAATGAATTTGAGTGGTAGGGTACAGAAAAAAAAAAAAGTGGAAAAAGAAAGCTTTCCACAAGCTAAGCTGAGCGAGCTTTTTGGATTTAATTTAAGAATTTTTATCATTGGTATATTTCCATTCATCACAATGCTTTAAAAATATGTTAGTCCCCCGAAGTGGTCTCTTCCTTTCTGTAAATATTTCCCCATGTACTTTAATTAGTTATTAAATTGTCAAAATTTGAATTTTTGCAATCGATCATAGCGAATAATATATAATGTTATGCCCCTAAATGTGCTTATTTTGACGATCTCTGAAGCTTTATCCCAAGTTGAAATCACGGGTTTATTACGAATCAACTTAACGGCCTGCTCCCAGTTGGCTTGTTAGCTCAATTGGTAGAGCGCTGCACTAGTATCGCAGAGGTCAGTGGTTCGAATCCCGTACAGGCCTGCTTTTTTTCAGGTCTGATTTTCGCTATTGCTTCAATAGCGCTATCTACTGCGAGGATCGTGCATCATACGTATCTAATACCGCAGTTCAAAATACATGAACTTCATATATTTCATTGTATCTGATTTATCACTTTCACGGGTTTATTAATATTACGAATCAACTTAACGGCCTGCTCCCAGTTGGCTTGTTAGCTCAATTGGTAGAGCGCTGCACTAGTCTCGCAGAGGTCAGTGGTTCGAATCCCGTACAGGCCTGCTTTTTTTCAGGTCTGATTTTCGCTATTGCTTAAATAGCGCTATCTACTGCGAGAATCGTGCATCATACGTATCTAATACCGCAGTTCAAAATATATGAACTTCACATATTTCATTGTATCTAATGAACCATTGTTCAAAACTTATTTGTTATATACAGACATATAGGGAATAATAAAGGATTAATTCACATCGACTATAAAAACTTTGTTTCCCTACTTAATTTCCTTCACAGGCTAACACAGCTCAAGAAATGTTTGAAATGTCCTATTCGCAAGCTATTGCTTAGATTTCACGGAAGAAAGGTCCCTCTGCTTCAAGAGAGGCCATTGTAAAGAGGATGAAAATTTATTTTTTTATTAGTTTTCTTAATGTTCTAAGAGTACGAAGATGATTAAGATGATAAAAATTAAGGACGAAAGCGACATTAGAATGTTTCATCTAATTTTAGGTTTTTAGGATCGAAAAACATGACCAGGTGTCTGCTTAAAACTAATCGAAAATCATAAATACTCAATGTTTTTCCATCGACATTACTGTGAAATGTTATGAGTTGGGTTTTTTCTCTATGAAAAACATAAGAGTCTCTGCAAAAAAAATTAACTTGATGAGATTCTTGCAATTCTTGTGATGGAATCGCGTGGACTTACGTGAAATACTGACGTAAAATTCCTGCCACAGAGAGTGTTTTAGTAGCAAGAGAGAAACTGTTTTGTTGAAATTAATTGTAACCTGGTGTCGACGACATTTTTTTTTCTTTCTTCAGAAGAGCTCTATTTAAATTCCGCACATCTTGTGTTCTTGGCTTTCTAGATCTGGTTAGTTATTTTCAAAGGAGAAATTGTATGCTGAGTTAGTTAGGCAATTCTTTGTTTCTAAACGCTGCAGGAGTTTTTTTTAGTTTCCTTACCCACGCTAAGTAGTAATAGCATTTCAATAAAGTGCGTCTAAGTTTTCGCAATAACATCCTGGAGACAAAATACTGAGACACACGTCTCTACAATACAATTGATGAAGTTTTTGTTTGCTATATTCAATTTTTCGCTGTGGACTAAATCCATTTTTAATATTTTCAAATTTTTCAATTTTCAGATTGTTTAAAACAGCTTCCTGGAGTTTTAACAAGCAGAGATATTGCTTAGGTGTAGGGTAACGGAAATAAAGAATTCTCAAACCCGCTTAATGCTGACTTCGTTCTCTTACAAGTTGAAGGCTCAACTGTGTTAATGAAGGTGTTTCCATATAAAGTTTATGCGGTAACGGAAATAAAGAATTCGCATACCCGCTTGATGATGACTTCGTTCTCTTGAAGGTTGAAGACTCAGCGTAAATAAAGATGTTTCCATGTAAAAACTATAATAATCGAGACTTTTTTCCTTAAGTTCCGTATTTTTAGAGATACATTTGTTTCTTCCGTTATAAAATAATTTGAATGAATACTCGGTTATTTTAATACATGGAGACAGAACTAAAGTCAAACAGTCTTGAATCACCTGTAGTTAAACGCTACGACGATATGAAGTGCTTCTCAGAGTTTTCAGACTCACTGCGTTTGCTATAGCTAACGTAATGAGTATTTTTACTAGTGTACTGGCTTTAGAGACTAAACTAAATTTCCCCCTTTGGTTTTTTTCTCCTTAAGTTACAAAGGTCTGAGTGTCTCTTATTCATTGCCATCCGAATTGTTAATCATCCCGATTAATCTTCTTGTTCCTGTTTTGTTCTTCTTGTCATGTAAAAAAAAAACTTGCGCGTTTTTATGAACCACAATTCTGCCGGGTTTCACTGAACATTTCACGTTCAGAATTTGTGTTAAGACAAAAGCTTCATGCAATAGTGTTTCTCTGGAAACTCAGTTTGCTAGGTAACAACAAACAGCAAAAATATTTCTTTCCCTACCGAACATTAGCTTTTATTACGTATTTATGATTTTTTAATGATGAAATTGATCTGAATAAATTTTGTAAAAATTTAAAACTTAGAAAACGTTGCCGAAAAGTTAAAACCAAAATACCCCGAATGAAGTTCTCGTACACGATCGATTTTGTTGCAATTCGTTTAGAAAGTTTCTACATTTGTTAGTGCTTTGTAAAATCGTAGTTTCCTTCTTCATCATTTTCAATTAGTTATCATTATTGATAAAATAGCAAATTTCTTTGCACTCAAGTTTCGGACCCTTGCTTTTCTTGAAGTCTAGGCTTTTATTACTTTAGGAGTTGCCATAGTCTACATTTTCGTCCGATCCACACAAAAGAATGTCAAAGTTAACTTACCATGGTTTGCAACTGTTAAGGTGTAGAACCAGCCTCCAAACAAAAAAAGAAGAAATATGAAAGAGAGCCTCAGGCGGGCCATCTTCATGTAATATGTCAAAAAAGGAAGTTTGTAACCCACTATCACGGCAGTTTACTTTTTAAAAATATTTTTAGTAAAGTGAGACAAAAGCAGGAACCGTCAATTTCCCATCTCTAGCGCTTTTAGGTTCTTGTAGAGCCAAAACTGCGAAGTTTTACAGTTAATGTCATTCATTATTAATCAAAATTGGGCAAGACAATAAGTTTCTTAACTGTTCCTCTGCACTATTTTATTCAAACATCACTTGTGCATAAAAAATGCTAATCACCAGGCCTCTTGTTTTGTGGAATTTTAAAAGAAAAATTTCTTTGAAACATTAATCAAAACGAATCGAACGAACGATGAAAAAGAAAACCAAAATAAAAGAGGAGAAGATAAATCTAGAGATACTAATTGTTATGATGATTTTTAGTAGTATCACTCATTGACTTCCGTTGGGATACGTAAATTCCTAACTCTGCGAGCCAATTTTGACAGACCTAAGTCTTTTGTATTCTTGACTATGTTGGAATCAAAACAATTCCACAGTTTCATTAACTCCTTGAATAAAAAGAAATCAAATAACCACTGGGTTTGGTGTTTTCCATTCAATTGGGTAAGTGAGAGTGAAGACTGTCAATCAAAATGATTATACAGTCAATAAAGGAGTCCTGACACGTCACACAACGTGAACCGATTTGCCAAAAGTTTTCTTCTTGCAACTTTTCCCATATATGTTTTTAACACCAAAAAAAAAGAAATTGAAAGGAATGAAAAATGCTATAAATTTGAGCGTGCGAAAGTAAGTCTGTTTACATGACAGGTGTGAATAAACATTTTAATCAACAAATAGACAAGCCTCCTTTGTGCTCTGTTCTATTTCAAGGCACAGCGGAAGCAGATAGAGCACGAAAGAAGTGTGGGGGGAAACACGAGATGTAGTCTAGCGTTTCTATCCACTTCGTGAGTGGTCTAGCCGCTTTCCGAGTGCCTAACAATAGAACAGAGTACAGTCATGGCTCTTCTATTTGTTTTATAATGAAGAATCCGTTAACTTCCCCACGCATTACTTTCAATTTTCAAAACAAGCTTTATTTCCATTCCGGACAACAGTGTCGTCAACATGTTGTATACTCTCATCAAGCAGGCTACAATAAGCCAGTCAGAATCCCTACTAGAATGGTTCAAGTAATCTGATTGGTTAAACAAGACTAAAGCTGTCAAAAACGTCAAGCCATCAAAGTTCATTCATCATCGAAGTTCGTTCACGATCTACAATAGTTCACAAAAAAAAAAGGAAATAGTTCGGCGGGCTGAATTTAACACTATTGCATGAAGCTCTAACTTGTCTTACACAAATTCTGAAAGTGAAATGTTCCGTGAAACTCGCTTGCACTATTGTCATTATTGTAAGAGATAGACAACTTTTTTGAGAGACATGTTTCGGCATGCTTATGCCATCTTCAATCAATGAGTAACTGAACGTGAGTAATTATATAGCATACAAGAAGATGAATAAAATATTTACAGTATGATGTAATATAAAAGCGGGTACTAGTTACAAGGTGACAACAAACCTCATAGGTGTGAACTAAAACGCTAGAAAAGCGTTATAATGCTGTAATTGTTTGTTAAGTTTAGGTGTGGTCTTATTTATATAAAAAGCTTCTTTGAGTTTTAAATCAATTGAGTTGTTAGCAGAATCCAGAATACTAACGCATGAAAGGGAGTATTTGTTCTTACGAGAAGGAGATGTGTTGAAATGCTTAAAAATGTCGGGAACCGTGAACAATGCCTTATTTCGTTTAGTTGTTATTGTTCTTAGTTGGGTATGATCGGAGATGAGTTCACTCAATTTCCCAGAATGTACTTTGTACTCTTAGGTATCACGTAGCTACTTAGTTAGATATAGCGATCCTGCATGCGTTCGTGTCGGTTGATGCTGTAGGTAAGCCTGGAGTTTAAACGGAGTGATTCTTAGAATAAAGGAGCTGAATAATTAGGAAACGTGTTGGTTAGTTTTCGACAAACTGGAGACCCAGAAGGGGCGGCTGAACGAGTATGCAAAAGGAAGAGGCAGAGTAAAACGCGAAAACTAAAACGTTAAGGTTTAGAGTCAAGAAGACAGGCGAAATCCTCCAAAAGGATGATCGAGCGGCGTTGGAGAGACACAGAACTTCTCTTGAGAGTGTGGTGACCGCAGTTACGACGACCCTGAAAGAGTCTATAGAGGAAAAAAAGTTTGCTGAAGGTGAAGACGAACAAGCCGTTCAAGAGTGGGCGGAAGAATTTGAAGAATCGGTTGACGAGGCGAATAAATGCATGCGATAGTTGGCAAGCAAAATAGAGCTGATCCATCGGAAATATAAACATGAAGCCGCCGTCTTTGAGCACAGGCAAGCCATTCGTACATCTCATCGACCGCAATTGAGTTAATAAAGGTACGCCCTGAGTCTACGGGGTTACGACAAGTCGCCATGCTGACAGGAATCACAACAAGAGCCATGCAAGTATTTGATGTGGTCATAAGTTCCGTCGCCGGTGATTTTGAGCTCGACGTGGACATTAGGAAAGTAAACAAGAGAGAGTTATTCGTCCTGGAGAATCCTAGCTCCAAGCACTTAATTGAAGCAAATCCACACCTCAAGGGAGTACGAATGGATGATGAAGACACGAAGCAAACGTTACCCGTTCACATCATATTGGGAGCCAATGACTTTGTCAAACTACACACTGGGGAGCGGCTGCGAGTAGGACGCCGGGGAGATCCTGTTGCTGAGTCCACCAGATTTGGATGGACAATTATGTCGCCTGGGGTTGATAGTGGTCTATCGCCTCCGCTGTTGGTTGTAAACTCTAATGCTGACTATGAGAAGTTGTGCGCTCTTGACGTATTAGGACTGGCGAACTCTGCAACCGGAGATCAGAGTGCTGTTTATGATGAGTTCAAGGAACAGTTAGTTCGTTCTCCGGAAGGATGGTACGAAACTGGGCTACCTTGGAAGGGAAACTGCCCTCCTTTACCAAACAACCGGGAAGGAAGTTTGCGCAGATTAAACACTCTTGCACGGAAGCTGAGGAAGACTGACCAGCTAGATGAGTATGACGCTGTGATCAGAGAACAGCTGGAATAAGGCATAGTGGAGCGAGCACCAGTTGAAGTTACTGGAAGAGAGTTATTTCTATCTCATCGTGCAGTTGTGAGAAGAAATGCTGAGACAACGAAACTGCGAGTGGTGCACGACACTTCTGCGCGTGCAGAAGAGAAAGCCCCGTCGTTGAACGATTGCCTCCATGCTGGACCTCGATTACAAAACAAGCTGTGGAGTGTCATTGTTTGAAAACGATTCCATCCTAAGGTAGTGGCTGGCGACGTTCGTCGTCGTGCATTCCTGCAAGTGCGAATCCGAGAAACCGAGAGATACCCTACGATTTCACTGAATCGCGGACTGGACAGCCAAGCAAGTTGAAACGCTGGGTTTCACTAGAGTGGTGTTTGGTCTCGCCCCCTCGCCATTCCTTCTCAATGGAGTGATCCAGCAACATCTGGCGAATTAGTTGTCCACATATCCTGGTGCTGTGAAAGAGATCCTTAAGAGCCTCTACGTGGACGACCGGTTCTGTGGAGGGCCTACAATCGAAAAGGCGAAACAGCTAAAACGAGAAGTCACCGAGATCTTCGCTGATGCCAAGTTTGAACTGCACAAGTGGTATTCGAACAGAAAAGAGCTTGAGACAACCTGTGAAGACTACGAGCCATCATTCACCAAGGAGCAGTTTGAGAACATACCGGCAAAGGGAGAATGTAAACTCCTAGGCGTTGGTTGAGACAAGGTCGAATATACTCTGTATGTGTGTTTTCGGCCACACCAGCCGAGTAAACGAGGTGTGGTATCCTGACCAACTTGGCTAAAGTGTACGACCCACTTGGAGCGGTGTCACCTGTCATGCTTGAGGGGAAACTTCTGTTTAGAGAGTCCTGTATCGAGAAGAACGCTTGGGACGCCCCCTTGTCAGAGGAGACCATGAAGAAATGGAAAAAGGGGGAGAGAGGTCTACTTGAGGCAGTATCGGTGAGACGCAGTATTCCTCTCTACCAAAAAGAAATTGACGAGATTTAACTTCATGCATTTGGTGATGCCAGCGGTCGTGGGGTGTGTCCAGCAGTTTCTGCCGTGGTCAAGCAAGCTTCAGGTACATCACAAGGGCTAGTTTCTGCAAAGTCCCGTCTAGTGAAACAAGGTCTTACGATTCCTAGGTTGGAGCTCTTGTCAGGTCACATGATCGTAAATCTAATCACCAATGTACGCCAAGCGCTAGAGGGACTAACTCTTGCGACTAAAGACCGTTGCTGGTTGGACAGTTCTGTTGCCCTACACTGCATTGCCGATAAAGGGGAGTACCGTCAGTTTGTGCAGAATCGTGTTAGTAGAATCCAGTCTCATCCAAACGTGCTGTGGCGTCATGTTCCGTCAACTGAAAACCCCGCCGATCTAGGAAGCCGTGGTGGTAGTGTGGTAGGCGCAGACCTGTGGTGGGATGGACCTGCTTGGCTCTCAGAACCTGCTAAGTGGCCAGACGACAACATGCCAGAACCAAGCCGTGAAAGTATGGCAGAACGAAAGCTCCAGCAAGAAGTGTTCGCGGTTGGATTCGAGACCCGTGATACCTTGGACTTGGTCCTATGGAAGTTCGAACTGCGTAAGGCCATGAGGATTGGTGCTTGGCTCATGCGATTCCTGCATAATTCACGTAGCTTCTCCAGCAAGACGAAGGGACCACTGACTACAGCTGAGGTTGAGAAATGTCAGATGTTTCTAGTCAAGAGAGCACAGCTACAGGGGATGATACACGCCAAATTTGACCAAGACCAAGAACAACTGAGCCTGCAGCCTAGTGAAGGTATGTTGGAATGTCGAGGACGGATCCAGGGTGAGTACTCAATACACCTGCCTGACTCAGCTCTACTAGTAGCGAAGATAGTGCAACGGGCTCACGTCACTACACTCCATGGGGGAGTTGGTCTAACCATGGCGAGAGTGAGAGAGAAGTTCTGGATACCACGTCTTCGGAAATTGACGAAGAGAATAGTGAAAAAATGCAACGGGAGCAAACGCTTTCAAGCCGTGGCCTTTGCAGAATTTACCACCAGCACCCTTGCCAATAGAAAGAACGGAAGGTAACACGCCTTACAACGTGATAGGCGTGGACTTTTCCGGGCCTGTGAAATACCGTGACAAGCGCAAGGAAGAGAAAAAGGCCTATGTGGTGTTGTACTCCTGCAGTCTAACACGAGGAGTGTTTCTGGATGTGCTGCCCAGTTTGGAGACTACAGAGGTAATCAAGAGCCTGAAACGGTTAATTGCCAGAAGAGGACGACCATCCAAGATCTATTCGGACAACGGCCAGACGTTTGTCGCTGCAGCCAAGTGGCTAAAGAAAGTATAGAAAGATGAAAGATTCCACTCGTATCTAAGTGATCAGTCCATCATTTAGCATTTCAACCTCAGCCGAGCACCCTGGTGGGGCGGGAAATTCGAGTGACTGATCGGGTTAATGAGTCAGCGTTCTATAAGACAGTTGGTCAAGGACAACTCAGCTGGGAGGAGTTAGGCGAAGTAATCTTGGACGTCGCAGTGACCCTTAATAATCGTCCGCTGTGCTACCAAGAGGAAGATGTCCAACTTATTACATTGACACTAAACACGTTACTCTTCCTCAATGCCTATATCCTGCCTGAATTACAGCCACACCAGCTGGATGACAAAGATTTACTTAAGCGTGCCAAGTTCTTGTTGAGAACTAAAGATGCAATGTGGCTTTGGTGGACGGCCGAATACTTGCGGTCGTTACGTGAGCGCCATCGTCTTAAACACGGTGACAAGAAGTGTACCCTTGCTATTGGAGATGTAGTCGTCATCCAGTACGCTCGGTAAATAAGATATATATATACTGTATATCTTCCATCGTTCATTGCGAGTTAATACTGTTCGCCACTCTTCTTTCTCCGGTCAGAATCGAAATGTTGGAGTGTACTTCCTGTGACGTTACTTCTGCTGTAAAAGGGAGTAATTATTTCATTTGTACTTTTTTTTCTTTTCTTGTTTAATGATATATCAATATGTGGTTAATGATTGCAGATCGATTAGATACTTGATTAATTCCGATTAGTACTTCGGACTCGTAGTGGGCTAGGCTGTTTAGCTAGGTCTATGCATACTACTAGTATACGAATGTCGAAAGGACTGACTGCTTCTGGACAATGATGGTATAAATGAAATAGCAAAGTTTAAGCGCGGTGATATATTTTTATAAGTATAATAAAGGTGTTTTTCGTCTTGTCACGAGCGCTGGACAACGAAAACATTCAATTCTGAGTCCCTAGGAAGATCTTTTGGATTCCGCGTTCCAATGCTCCCTCACTGAGCCATAGGGGCAATGGTGGGCTAGCCATTTCGAAGTGATACGAGCCCTGCATACTGCTACGAGCAGCAATGTCATAGCGTCATGTTTCTAAGTAGAATAGGAAAGATGGCTAATATTTTAGCTCAATAAAGAAGTGAGAAAGATGTTGTTGTGTATGAAGACGTTTTGTACAATTTTTCTTTGCTCCACGCGAGGGACTAGACGAAATACATCTTTCTTTATGTCTTCACGGAGCTCAAACCTCATCATCTTTCTTATTCCATAATCATTTATTGACAAGTTTTACTTTTCCTAGACAAAAGATGTTTAATGGAAAGGGCTGGACCATAAGGTTTTAAGTCCATCTCCTACCAAGGGCAAGGGCAAGGCAAGGGCGATAACTCGCGAGAATACTTTTTCAAGACAGACTTAATATAAATGATGATAGTGATTTGAAAAGAACTCAGTTAAACGTAGTGAAAGCTAACCATACCCTGACTATTCCATGACGCAATTAGGGTGCAATTCAAATGCAATCCTGCTGAACTGACTGAAAGAGGAATCACGGTAAGAACATAGAATGCAATCTGCCGTCAACACAAAGCTATGTGCATAATACGTAATATGTGATATGTGATAAACCTAATTATATAGTCTTTTGAATAGCTCACCACCCCGTTTGTTGTTCCCTTTATCCTTGATGGTCAGATGCTGTAATGATCCAGAGGGAAACTTTACCCTCTCATGAAATGGTATGAACGGAATCTCTGTGGCAAGTATGGTCGAATCACTGTCCCTGGCTCATATCCACTCCTCCTCTGTTATTCCGTATATGAGTCTATTCTGCAGAGGACGAACCTAACTCTTGAGATCCAGCGGACTCTAGACATAAGCTTGCCTATTAGTCCCAACTCCATAAACCGTAATTGTACTTTAGTCATAGCCCAGAATGCTTAGCATTTTTGCACCAAGACCTTTTAAGAACAAAAAGCAGACCAACTAAGGGTTTGGTTCGAGGTGTTTGAGGGGAAATATTGAGGGAAATAAGTTGGGAGGAAGAATGAGAAGTTTTGGATTTTTTTAAAGCTTTTTTGAATAATCATTTTTCTCCACCCATGTTAAAACTGATTTCTAT